>NC_143555.1:59897500-60197500 GCF_054136105.1 Typopeltis vanoorti | reverse complement strand
ATAAATGAAATAATTTATTCACTGATATTGCTCACTAATATATGAAATATGAAGATTAAGAGCCAACAACACCATATTTCCGGAACTGTAACCTGTGCGACCTCGTCTGGTAGTGTAGTGCGTAAATTGGCCTAGATTGTTTTAAGCATTTGTGACCTGAAAATGCCGTAGCTAAGCGAAATTGTGTGAAGCTAGCCTTAGGCGTCTTCCAAGCAGTCTATGGGCTGTTTGACTGTTTTCACTAGAAATATAACAACATATTCATGCCTGCTTCGTTGAGAAAGGAAAAAGGTAAGCCTACTTTTCATCCCCTCCCCCCGCCGCTTCCAATTATTTTAATTTTCTAGCTATGTGCGAGTAAATGTTACTGTATTAAACATCCAGAAACAAGTGGTTTGGAAACTTTTCGTTCCATTATCGCTGAGAACTTGTGAAAGTATGCGCACTTCGAAGAAACGCTCGACATGTTGTGATCTGCTCTCTTTTACCGAAACGTAGCCTAGTTTTTGTGAATAACTGAATAGAGCTCTGATTGCGGTTAGTTATTAACCCTCGTATTTCGTTGTTTTAGACATTTTCGAAATACTTCAAGTCAGTGGTATCCCCCAGACTTTGGCTTGGTTAATAATACGTGAAAACCCGTATATTTATGTAAACATTCTGAAAATATATAAAAATAATTTCTTGTCGTATATTAATTTAAATGAATTTTAAGCCGTGTTTAAATTAATTTTAAACACGGCTCACACCAAACCAACTTTTATAGATTGTTTTGTTAAACGATAGGAGAAATATACTAAGCAGTATAATTGCTCAATAAAGAGAAAAAGAGAGAGAGAGAGAGAGATTTTAATCGTGCGGTAGCAGATATTTCCGAAAGAGTACATTAATGAATGTTTTCATTTATTTATTTTTAATTTTTGGCTGCATTTCTGAGGAACCTTTTTATCGAGTATTTGTTATATTCTTACATATTTCTTCTTCTCACCCGCCATAATTTTGCGCATTCCAATATTATGCTGAGATGTATAATTAGCTACACAATCCTTGGGAATAGAAGCATCAGTTTGATATCCAACTGCTAGACCTCCTCAACCTCCTAATTGTGTCAAAATTGTCTGCGGGCTTCAGGCTTCTCCCATCCTCCTTGTAGCATTAGTAATTAAAAAAAAAAGTATTGTCTTTAAATTTAATTTTGTGACAATTTAGTTTTTGTTTCAACATAAATGTTCAAGTTTAAAACTTGAACATTTATGTTGAATATAAATGTTGAACATTTACACACACACACACACAACATACCCTGGTCATACGACATTATAGATTCCAGACGACTTTCGTGTAGCAAATTACGGCTTTTTTTTTTAATTTTTATAGTTGCATGTAATTGTTTAATAACGTTTTAAGTAGTTATATATCTGCATAAATAACGTAAATGTAACATTTATTTACGTCAGATACGCGAACGTAAAAGTTACTCTGAATGGCTTGTCAAGGGAACACGCCAACCAGCTTGGTTATTTATTTAAATACAAAATTAATAACGGAAAAACTCACGTAAAAAAGATTATTTAATAATATAATTTTCGCCTATGTGTCACAGGCATCTTCAGTACATTTTAAGCTCAAATTAAACAATAACTGACAATTGCGAAAAGCACCACCTAAGCAGCTAGTGTAAGCTAACTAAAAAGGTGAATAAATTTCCTCACAACAACAACAAAAAAAAATATATACTATTTTTTAGGAAATTAGGAAAGATTAGCCGATTTTTAAAGTACTATTTCCCATAAAGGGGATAGACGTAAACCATCGGATCTGTTTAAGTTAGGAACGTGAAATAAAGTTTCACATGTTTCTTTATAAAGCCGTTCCATGAGGAACCAATGAATTCTATGTCTAGTGATGATGGCATGTTCTGCAAGTCCAGACTGTTCAGGTTCGTGGTATTGAATATAAGACTGGTGTTCTTCTAGCAATGCCTGCTCATGGTATTCCAATATCAAAAGGCTGTTTATATAACTATACCATTAAAAGTTTTTCAATTTCAGCAATAAGATTGTCACGTTTAAGGATAACTGTAGTATTAACTAATTTAGCAATTTTCACATCACTTAGAACTTTAACTTTCTTTTAAACAACTGTAACATCAGAAGTTCATTGTCCGCAATTTGTCCGATTTAAACAAAAATTGAGACAGCCTTACATGTATGTAAGGATTCAATATAACGAATTTGAGTAAAATCGGGTCTAAGTGGGTTGATTAATTGTTTTAAAGTATGTCCGAAGCAACTGAAGATTTACAGGCCAAATGTATTGTCGTAATGCGCATATTTTTGGATCAGTCTGCTGTTTTGCGTAATGAAAAAAATCCGCATGTCCCGGAGGAAAAACACCTTTCCTCCGGCTAACCAACCTTCAGTTAAAAAAAACGTATATATGTTATTTTGTACATTATTAAGTTAGGAGACAAATTAAGACTTAAAATCACGTTTACTAAAATCACAGGCAACACTAACACGCAAGAATTCTATAATTATTCCTGGATTTGTGTGTAGGGAGATGACAAGACTTTTCATAAAAGAAGTAGATCAATTAGCCACGAGTGGTGTTATTTTATAACTACAGCGAAGAAGCCAAGGCTACGAGGTCGTGCATTATATCTGCTGTTTGTGTCCTTCTGGCCAGTTTGTATGTTTTACGAGATGGAGTGAAGCAAATCCTTACATGAAAGAATAGTATGTTTCCAGGTCCGACTGAACAGTTATAAAGTCTAACTACGTGTTGAGTGGGGCGGGTAGAGAAGAATGAAGTCACATCATACATTTGCATTGACTAGAAAATGATGTTAGTTATGGTAGTTTTTTTTTTTTTTTTTTTGTATCCCGCACATAATGTTTCAGTGTATTTTATTCCCTTTTATTTACTATTAATACTTTTAAGTATTATTTGCAATCTCTTATTGTCTTTCGTTATATATATACAATTATACTCATCTCATAGAGAACATCGTGAAGCAATTTAAAATGAAAAAAAAAAAATCTGGGAAGGAACACACAATGACCATTAATTTGATTTTTGTGACAATTTTGTCACACCACATGCTATTTTTCTTATTATGTCACATACTATTTTTCTTAATGCATGTTATATGCATGCCATTGGGTTTGAGCCATGTAAATTATGGCTTTGGTGAAGCATTTGACTGACCTGTCGGGATCAAATTACATAAAAATGTGAAAAGACATTGCTCAAGAATTTTACTCAGCTGTGCTCATTGTGTTTGTCCTGTTTTGTCTTTCAGTTGTGAACTTAATTTTTCTCTTAATTTCCTTTATGAAATATTCAAGTTGACTCTTCAACTGGAGTAATAGGAAAAGAAATGATACTTAAGAAAATTTTCCACCCAAACTAGCTGCAACTTTATTTTTAGAGATAATTTTATTAGTTACACGATATAAATAATTGCATGTAATTATTTGCCCGTTTAATAGTTAATTCTTTGATGTTTTCGGTAATTGGAATCATGTATAATAAATGGTTACAAGCAGGAGTTGCTAGTTTTACACTGTTGTCATATTGAGGTATTTTTCATTGGTTCCGAAATTTATGTATAAAGTGGATGAGAATTCATATACTACTTCTCTTTTGAAGTCTTTACCATACGTGAATATCCACAAAAATGAATGTCAAGGTTAGCAAATTAAATTAATTATATTTAATTATCTTATTCAAATGGATAAAATGTTTAATGAAGCTAAGATTAATTTATAGTGTTTAAAACTTACCAGTTAGTAATTAGTTAGTAATAATATTTATAATAGTCAATTACATGACTATTATTTCAGTGTGATCACCCTTATGAAAGCAGTGTATAATTGCATAAATTTTGTTTCTTCTAATGGGATGATTGTTTTTCATAAGAGAAATACGAAATTAAAGGGATTTGATTATTTGTACATAAACGCGTACCTGCTTGAAATATTAAACGCTCAGAACTATTAAGTGCGCTTATGGATTGCGTAGTTTGAGAAATTCTGAAATGCATATTTATAACTCTGACTAGTTGAATCATCACATAATGCCTACATGGAAATAAGGTCATATTACGCTTAACTTGTATGTGGGTGTATGGAACCGACGAGGACAGGTGCAAAGTCACATGATCCTCATTAAACTCACGTTGTAAATTTGCACATGTTTCGGAAGCAGCGTGCAGATACGTCTACATTGCTTTCATAAGGGTGATCAAACTGAACGTGATTTCTTGGCATGAATTCTTAACCGAAAAAGTAAACTACCTTCACGAAGGCATTAACTTGAAAGTAAAAAGAAGTGCGTTGCCAAACAGCCCGAAATTAATAAATTCTAGTATTTAATAAACGCAATGAAATAATTTCTCACTTTTATATGGAGAGTTTTTAAATACCACTTTAGATACTAGTATTTAAAGTGGTATTTAAAAATAATAATTCTAAATTTAGATAATTATTAATAATAATTAATAATAATTAATAATAATAATAATTATTATTAATTATTAATAATTGATAATAATAATTATTAATAATTATTATTAATAATTATTAATAATTAATAATAATAATAATTATTATTATTAATTATTAAATTACTTAGTAATTATTAATTAAGTCGTTCTATAACTTATGTAAATACACTTCATATATTGTCAGTTGGGAATTGCTGTCTAAAATGAACAATTTTTGAATGTTTATTTAGCGTTTCCGCATCCTGCATGTAATATTTTGTTATATGACATCAGTTATTTTTCATGGATAAAAGCTAGAGAAAAAGTATGTGTGTGTGTGTGTGTGTGTGTGTGTGTGTTCGTGTGTACGTGTGAAACTATTATAATAACACTTTTATAACAAACATTTCGCATTTCATTTTAATTGTCACCCTATGTCGAGTCTTCACATGTGCTTATGATCAGCATATGAGCCCTAATTTACGAAGCCCGAAAAGTAAAATGTATATTATATTAATATTTATTCATGTTTTTAATGTAATTGGACCTCAAATTCTTAAAGCTGACAATTTATTTATTTATTTATTTATTTATTCTTATCGAAAAAGGGATACAGAACAGCTACAGGTCAATGTCCAGTCTGAAAAGCCAATCCAAGGCCTCATCCGTCACCTTGTGAATGTCACAAGGTGATGGATCATTTCGCGGTGGTGGCCTGTTTCCACCACCCTGAAATTAGCGCCTTGGGCAGTCGTTCACAATATGAGTAATCGTCTGAGCCACGGGAGAACAATCACAATAAGGGTGGTCTTAGTCTCCATTTATGTAGTAGGTAACCACATCTGCCCTGGTTAGTTCTGATCCTATTGATAGCTGACCAAATCTTCCCAAGAAGAGCAAAACCAGACTGCAGAGCACAGGGATCTTCTAACAGGAAGCCGTTTGTTGGAAGATTGTTGGACCAGTATTCTCTCCACATGTCAGGTGTTGATGGCAGCGCAGCTGAAGAGAGTTCGTCCATGGGCTAGAAAGGTTTTCTAGATTTTAAGTGACGACTAGGTGGATTTATGAGAGTCAGGGGCAGGAGTGGGTTGCTTATTGTTTTATTAAATTCTTTAATTGAGGCTCGTCTTCTCCGTATATTTGGTGGAGCAATGTTAGATAGGACAGGCAGCCAGGAGAGAGGTGTTCTTCTCACTGTCCCACTAATTGTGCGCATGGTAGAGTTTAGCTGGGTGTCTATAATGTTTGTGTGTGTGTGTATTTCTTTCCCAGACAGGGATACAATATTCTGCTGCAGAGAATGCGAGGACTAGTGCAGACGACGTTAGGACTTTTGCACCACAACACCAGGTTGTTCCATCAAGCCTTGAAATGATATTTTCTCGTTTTAATTTGTTGGACAGATTGTGATGTGCTTTTTTTTAGGTTAGGCTTCTGTACAGGCTCAATTGAAGGTATTTCGGGTGAGGCTTGTGTTCTACTATTTTTCCACAGAAAGAAAGGTTGAGGTGTCGATTCGCCTCTGCATTGTTCAGGTGAAATACTGTGGACACAGTTTTTGTTGGATTTGGCTTCAAGTACCACTGCTTGAAGTACTCTTCCAGAATGTTCAGATCTGTGTTCAAGGTTGATTCCAGGTTGGCAAAGGAGGTAGATTGATGTAGAATCGCTATGTCATCAGCGTATATATGCTTGCTTGAGCTAAGTCGTACACATAGATGTTAAAGAGTAAAGGGATAACACAGAGCCCTGTGGGAGACCGTTGTGAAGGAATCTGGGCCTGTTTTTTTTCCCGCCAGTATGGACCCGGATCTTTTTGTTGAAGAGAATGGATTCAAAAAACTGGAAAGTTTTTTTTTTTTTTTTTGCACCTTATAATATTTCCTAGCTTTAGGAGGAGGTCCCCCCCCCCTGATCCAGACTGTGTCATAAGCTGATATTAGGTCAATGAAAGTGTCTCCGGATTTAAGCTTCTTCTGGAAGCCTGCTTCACTCTGTGTTGTCAGGATCAGGACTTGGTCACAGCAACTTCTTCCCGGCCTGAAGCCAGCTTGTTCAATCGGGAGTGCTCTTTCGATGAGTGGTGAAATTCTTTTAAAGAGAATTCTTTCAAAGAGCTTAAAGGTGGAGCAAAGCAAGGAGGTAGGTGGTCCTTGCTGATAATATTTATTTATTTATTTATTCGTATGGCGTTTCCTCCTTATTTCTCCCCCTTCCCTACTGGGGTGAGTTGAGCCCCCCCTCATGGGGGGTTAAGTATTTATGACTGTAGATCCGTGTGGTGGCTCTTTGATATTGTTGTTTGCTTTGAGCTCTCTATACTACTGTTAGTAATTCTCATTTGGTATAATTCTAGATCCAGCGTGAATACGTCTTTGTGAAAGTCTGTGTTTCTAGTCTGCTGCTTCCCAGAATTTGCGAATTTTCTTTTTATTTACTGAGAACATAATGACATTTAGTGAATGATTTAGAGTGACTAATCAGCTATTGATTTAATACACACACATTCATCACTCCACTTTTATGTAAGGGCCCACACTGTACTATGTCAGCATTCTGGCCAAATGGGAAGGATAGTCCGTATTCATGTATTCTACTATCTGTTAAGTAATCTGGCATATTTTCATGTTATTCGAGAGGAAAACCCTCTCATCCCTCCATAAGACCGAGTATATTCATTTGATTGAGAAGCTTTGTAAAAGGTTACTCGCGTCATCGACGGGATTCGAACCCTTTTCGACCTAAGGACAAACATCGGCGCTATTGTTGCTGATAACGATGGTATATACTGTATATATAAGTCTTTGTACCTGATATGGAGATAATGAGAAGCAACTTACAACTGTTTGCGCTGAGAGGTGGCGGATGTTATTGATTTACTAGGACATTTCTTTCTCCGAGTAGATTGTTCCAAATTAAACCTTGCATCCACTGATTGAAATTGTATATTCATTATTACATTTATTTTAAATTTCAGACTTAGAAGCTCGCGCATGCGCATTCTTATTTCTCATTCTGAATCTTACCCGGAGCATCTTTCGCTATTTAAAGTATCCTACGTATCACCTGCTAAATATTGATTCAAATTGAAATTTATTAAGACCGAAGAAGTTGTACAAATTATAACATAATACAATAAGGATGTATTCATGTTACAAGTACAAGTAATAATGGACTATAGAAAAAAAGTAATACTGTATATCAGGGGTGGACAAGTTCTTCGATAATAAGAGCCACATATAATACTTTTCATACACTACACTACACTAGTTATGTTCCGTTGCCACCACAAGCACGTAACTTGTGTGTACTGCATGAAGAGTGACGATGCAGAGTCCAAGCAAGGCGGTTAAGGCTCTAAATAGCTATTTTAGAGTCTTATAAGCAGTGGGTAATGCAGCGATCATAGTAGTCACTTTTGGAACTAATTTCGGCGGGAGCGACACAGGCCCTCAAATGTCGAAACACTTTTGACCAACCAAATAAGATAATAAAATCGACGCTAACACCCTTTTGACCGGTACCATTTAAAAGCTAAAAATTTAAAGTTTCAAAATATCTGTTTTTTACTTATCTTTAAAGCATTTACGAAATAAAATATTCTAATATTGGTACATACTATACTACTATAGATTATTAATATAAAAGTTTAGGAAAAATGGAAATGAAAACCATTATTGTCTCGGGAGCCGAGTTTGCCCACCTAGGTTATATATATTATAAATATAACATAACCACTTTAAATATACTGTAGTACTACCATTTGAACAGTAATATAGAGAACTATAGGTTAAGGAAATGACTTAGCATAATAAAATGGAAAAGGAAATAGAAGGAACTGCAATTTGCGTGCAACTAAAGGCCGTAGCCATAATGGTTATTAGAAAAAAATTAATTTAAGCGATACAATCACTACAAAATAAAATTACTGTATCTATGTGCATAATTATAATTAATTGTCGTCTTTGATTTAGGACTGACCGAAAAGACTTTTCTGGCTGTAGTTTGGAAATCATGATTTATATTAAAAATAAATATTTGTGTTTATTTCAGGGTCCAGATTCATATTAATTTGTGATACATGTTAACTCTACAGTTGACCAAAACTGAAATTTGGTGCGCCTGAAAATTGAAATAACACATTTTGGAGTATGCAAATAATAATAAGAGGAAAATAACTTATCCTAGTGGCTGAAACGTTTATAATTTCAACTGGCACCTTCTAACTAAACTCATAATAGTTCGATAAATATGAAATTAAGCGTGCATAACATCTTTATTAGGAAATTAGAAATATCGAAGTACTCAAATTATACGCTTACTCCCAGATAATGTCAATAGCCATTATAGTTTTTTACTTGTCGGTCATCATTTGTCGAAGAATTCTTATACATTAATTTTTTTGCAAATTGTTGAGATCTTGAACTTTTAACTTAGTTGTAAACTAAGTTAAAACTCTTAGAGGTTCATACGTCGGAAATAGTTTTGCTTAATTCCTCATCAAAATAGAGTTTTTCATCCTTTAGAGCATCTTAACCTGTCAGAGAGAACGCACGCAATCTGCAGACATAGAAGACGAAGATAGCTAGTAAGGAGTAAAGTGTAATTATCACCCATGTAATATTCCTGATCAATGTCAGACATACCCTATTTTCTTCACTGTGGGGATATGACAATAAAAAGAGTAACGATTCTTTCCATGTAATTTGTCTTTTTTTTTAATTTCATTTGGAGGATTCTAACATTAAGTGAACTTATTCATGTAAAAATGCGAAATATTTCAATAATGTGATCAGCAAGGCGCGAACGGATCTCCGGTTCGCATTCAGCTTCATAGGTTTTCAGCAGCTGCCAAAGTTTGAGAGCTTGAATTTCTTCTCACATTTTATCCTCGTTTCATATTAAAAACAAGGAAAAGTATATGTGTTGAGGGGACCTCTGTCTACTCTTCTCTCTATGACTTTTTTTTTTTTTGTTGTTGTTCTATTGCAGTGCTGCCTGGGGGGTAGGCGAAACTGGTAGCATTTCCACTATTTTTGTCCAGACGCGAGCAACCCTATAATGACTTTTCAACTGAAACGAGCCTACGTAGTTCAGCTGGTATGGATTATACTCCTTGGTTGAAAAGACCTGGGTTCGAATCCTATGTAAGATGCGAAAAACCTTTATAAGAACTTTTCGACTAAAGGTGAGTTAGCCAGTCTCACATGGTTGTTGGATTTTTCCTCCCACCCACATACTGTACACTCACAGATGCGAGACCCTTCGAAACTTCTGCGCATGTCAGAAGAAAGAGAATCCATTCAGATATTAGGGTAATCAATGCGTTTCGTGGGATGAGTGTTTATTATTATACGTCGGAAAATTAGTTTTTCTTTTATGAAAATTCTAGTTCTTAAAGTGGTAACTATTTTGCTTGTACAACAGATGGAAAATGTACGTATAAAGCACGTGATTTTACGTGTTGGTGGCCAATTCGTACATCTTTTATTTCTTTCTCCCCTTCAGCATGAATTGACTATTCTTGGCAAATTGCCATACTATGAAGTGTGGGCGTACAATACTCGGGTTTTCATTCCACAAAACAGCCAAACCGGCTAGAAGAACACAGAAAAGTAACAGACATAATGCACCGACCTCACAACCTGAGTTACTTCTCAGTAATCTCAAATGAGAACAACATTTCAACTACAGATGAGTTGGCCGGTTTCATATGGCAATGAAAAGGATTTTAATCTCACACACACACACACACACACACACACACACACACACACACACACACACACACACACACACACACACACACACACACACACACACACACACACACACACACAGTTAATTGATGTAATGCTCTGTCCTCTGTTTTATTTGCGTCTGCCATAATTCCGTTCAAACTCACCCAGATTCTGGATCTTTCCATTCTACTCATACTTCTCATATCTTCTGTTATTCTAATGCTCACTAATGTGGATTCCACCATTGTCATGTTGATCCTCCCAGAGATTTTTTTTTGTTAACACTGTCAGATAAATACCCATGAAAGTTTGCAAAAGCTTCAATAGTTGCTCTAGAGTTGTATTTATTTCTCAGCCTCTGATTCCGGGTTCTGCGTAGTTACATGCCGGTCTTCGCATATGGTTTGAGGTCTAGAACAATTGTGCTTATTGTCTGTTCGTATGGTATATAGTTTGAAGAACGTATTCTATACGACTCTTCAAACGAACGAAAATAAAATGCTACGTACTGAGGCCGCTTTTTTTTTATTCTTTCTTTCGAGATGGACATCGGAGATAGGCGTAAAACATGAAATAACGTTCTAATCCTATGTCTACAAGAATTTCGTTGGACAGAAAAAATATAATTTCACAGCACGTCAAGGAAAAAATGTACTTGAAATAGTTTTGTAAATCATTAGCTGCAGAGGCATAACTATAACATGGCGAGCTTCACAGTGTACAGGGTCCCGAAAGTTTTCCGGACCTTCTTATTTATTTCGAATCAGTGAACTCATCGAAAACTGCCAGCGTTCCTGCTAGTTTAGTTTCTGGTGCTTGAAATGCATTTTTAGAAGACGTTGGCCATCCGTCTTTAACAGAAATGCGGTTGTAGCTAGCCGAGGTTCGCAATGTGGAATAGATGGATGGCCTAGCAGCACTACATTTATACCATTGCTATTCACTAATTCATTCCACAATCCATTTTCTTTTAAATTTGTTTTATATCTGATCAACAAACGAAACTCCACAATACCTAGAAGCACATTAGTATCGTGTGTGGGCAAGACGAAAAAAAGAAAGGAAGAATTAGTTCACATTTTGTTTGAATTTCTGGAGGTTGTATTCTTAGGGAAAGGCAGAGTGGGGGAGACTGTTCCAAAGAACAGAAGTAGATGGAATGAAAGAAGAGGCAGTAAAGTTGGTTCGATGAGTTTCAAGGTGCCAAAAAGGTGTTGGTTAGCAGTGGCCCTTCTAATGATTTTGAAGGAAAGTTGAGGAATGATAGTGGTCAGTTGAGCAGAGCACTGCCCATGAACGTATCTGCAGAAGAGACACAAGGCAGAAACTGAACCTCTCTGAGAGAGGAATTGAAGTGAATATGTGAGAGAGGAATCATTAATTAGATTGCCCTCTTCTGGATAGAATCGAGCATTCCTAGAGAGGACTTTGGTTTACCACTCCAAATATGGGAGCAATATTCAACTATAATTTCTATAGCCGCCAAAAAGCTGGTGTCTGTAGAAGTTATGGTTGAAATGTGTTTGTGCCAGGAAAGATCGGAAGCGTAGGTCAGTCCAAGAAGGGAAATGTGACTGTGTTTGAATATCTTAATATTATTGAAGATAAGGGGGGGAATGGATGGATGTGATTTTTTTCTTGCGAGAGATCAGACAGGACTGAGTTTTGTTGGCATTGAAGTCTACAAGGTTGCTCCATTGGAATGCAGCTAGGAGATCGGAGTTCAGGCCACTATTCCTGGTGGATTCTGAGGATTGTAATACTTGGGCATTACAAGGTTTGTCAAATGGAATTAAAGACTGGAATGTAATGTCATCAGCAAAGCTATGGATAGGATTGAACGTTTGTGAGAGTAGGCCATTTATATATAAGAGGAAGAGAGTGGTGAAAGAACGGAACCGGGTACTCCTGTATTGGTGGTGAAATCTGAGGAGAGGAAACCGTCCATCATGACATATAGTAAGCGACCAGTGAGAAAGTTGGCGATCCAGTTGCAGAGTGAGGAAAGCAGGCCAGAACAAGCCAGTTTGCTAAATAAGTCCCTGTGCCAGACTCGATCAGATGCCTTTGAAATGTTGAGGACAATCACGTGAGTTCTCCAAACTTTTCCATGTATTGAGTCCAGATGGAAAAGTTTGGAGAACTCACGGATTCCGCCAGTAGCGATCTACAGTTGAAAGTAAGAAGATCAACTGTAGATCGCTACTGGCGGAATCCGTACTGCTAGTCACTTATCAGTTGGTAGGTCCCTGAGTGGTTCAAGTGTTGTTGATGATCTTCTCCATAATTTTAGAGAGAACAAAAGTGAGAGTAATTGAACGGTAGTTTGTTCGTTGGTATTTTGGCACCCTTTCTTTGGGATGGGCTGGATTTGGGTTTGTTTCCATGTTGTAGGGTAGATGCCAGTTTAACAGGATAGATTGAAGAGGCGATACAGGATAGGTGTTAGTTCTGAAGCAGAAATTTTTAACATATTAGGTGGGATACTGTTTAGAACCAGATTCTTTGTTTGTGTTCAGGTTATTAAGGATTCTTCGGTTTTCTTTCTGTCGGAAGACTATGGATGACACGGAGAGAGCTGTTCTCGGTGGAGTGGAAGCAACTTTTCCCAGGTCATCAATCCAGGAATTGAAAGAGAAGAGTGATTCCAGTAAGTCGGCGTTGTCTTTTGGTAAGGCAACTACGGTACTATTAGAATGTGAGAGCGGTGGAAACATGGGTGTGCGAAAGTTGCAACCAGTGGCGTTGGCAGTGAATCATAAATTTGGCCAGGAGGTGAATTTGCGGCATTTTGCCTTTTCAAATTCTGATTTGGATTTGATGATGATTCTTTTACAGCTGTTGCAAGCTGCAATATAAGCAGAGTGAGCCGGTGGAGTTTTGGTCTTGAGCCATTGGTGGTATGCAGAAGTCTTTTCTCTTGCTGCGTTGGCACTTTTTTGAGAACCAAGGCTTGGATAGTCACTGAGAATTTGGAGTAGAATAAGGGATGAAAGTCTTAATTTCCTACGAGAATGATTTCTTCTCTTCGATCGTCTGAGCAGGTGTTGGGATCAGAACTAAAGCAATAGTCACGGAGGTCGTCCCATTTGGCACCCATGTAATGCCAAAGGACACGAGACTGCGAATTGGTGTAAAGGTTGTTCTGTGACAGAAGAGACTTGTATGCGATTGTAATCTGAGTTAACAAGAAGAGAACTGACACCATAGTATGCTTGGAAGGGGAGCCTGTTAGAAAGAAGTCAAGTGTATTGGCGTATTGGAGGGGAGGAGGGGTTGACAGATATTCTGATAGGTGATATCGTTGATCTGTGATAGGTCATTGCTAATGGCAAACACCTGTTAGAAAGTCGAACTTAGAGAGAGAGAGAGAGAGAGAGTTAGTTGAGGAGGTCAGAGTGGTTAACAGAGTTTGGAAAGCGATAGAACATATAAAAAGGGCAGGTTGATTTGTTAAAGAAATTTTGAGCCAAAGAAGATCAAACGGTGGGAATTCGAGGTTTTGCAATCTCTGGTATGGTATGTCAGTTCTGATGTATGCACAAGTGCCGCCCTTGTGTCTGAAAGAGCTGTAGATGGTGGTGTATATCATTTACATTGCTGTTTAAGCCACGGATGTTGGTGGAGTGGATACGGAAACTTTATTTGGTGAGAATTAATGTTGGTGTTTTTTTTTTATTGGTTGGATTTTTGGTGTTTTTATAGAGGGGGTTTGGCTGGATTTTTTTGTTGTTTTTTATGATTTTTTTGGGGGGGAATTTTTGTCCTCTGCAGTCAAATCGGATTCCTTTGGGTTTTGATCATTGTCTATAACGAAGAAGAGATAAAAAGGAAGTGGGGCATGCAGTGAGAGGTGACAGACTCGCAAACATACCGCCCACACAGAGCGAACTCGGTCTTCTCTGCATAGGTGGCCTCGGCAGTTCCCCCTACAGCCACAGTATTTGGTTTCCCCTCCAGTCACAAACTGGAAAAATACGTGCCTGCATGATTTGATGGCAACTGATCGGGAAGCCTTTAGATTCGTTACTAACTAGTTGGGTCCCATTCATTAACCAGTGGCCGGCCTGCGGAACTGTTTTACTGCTATAGTCTCGAATGGGGGAGGGTCCGCTTCCCCTACAGTGTAATTGGTATGTCATTGAGAGTATCACTGCCACAGCATGTGGGAAGAGAAGGGAGTGACAGAAACCGGAGGTGACAGACTCGCAAACATACCGCCCACACAGAAGGAACTCGATCTTCTGTCCATAAGCCTCGACATTCCTCCTATAGTCCCATACTGTGGCTGTAGGGGGAAACTTTGCCCGGTTTCTGTTATTCCCTCCCCTCTAGTGACCAAACATGGCTGCAGCGACTTCAGGTCTCTAATAAGCAAGGTGGTGGTATTTCACTGGGCAATGAAAGACATCTACCGTTTGATGTCTAGTCGGCATTTCCTCCAACTAGGGAAGTTATACTTTTGCAGCGGTAATACTCGCTAGGTTCTCCAGAGCTCGTTTGTGGAAACAGGCTATACTGCAGGACTTGACTACGAAAGGCTATATATTGCGCACTGAGCTTTAGTAATGTTGCAACAAAAAATAGGCTTCCTATTTTCTGTTGCTTTTGAGTGATCAAATATGAGCTGCGTTCTCTTAGAATTATTATCGCCTTGCTACATCGCATCGTATAATCATACATTTTCAGTTTATCATTATGTATTAATTTCATCTCAGAAAGGTCACCAAGATTGGCAACCAGGAGTTTTATGTTCTCTGCTTTTTTGAAATGAAATTTAAGAATGACTGCGGTGACCCAAATGAAAGAGTAAGTTCATTGCTCATCTTTACTCTTCTTCGGATGTGAGTTTACCTGTCTTTCCGCATTATTTTCTTTCATGGGCTCCACTCACCTTTCCAGAGATGATATTGTGTTCGATGAATGGCTACATCTTGCATTTATTTAAATTGTCAGTAAAATGGCATAATGGGAATATCCAATCTTGTGAAACTGTTAGAAGAATGACAATAAATGAATCCTTTGTGAGTAACTTACTAAAAATTTGGGACTGCAACAAAGTTAAAAATGCAAGAATTTCAAGAAAAATATTAGAAATGGAACTTTATTCTAAACGGAATGTTACAAATGGAATATTGATATTGCTTCATATTCCATTTCCAACGTTCCATTCAGAATAAAGTTCAGCATTGAAAAAGTAAATCCAAGGTTTAATGGATTTACTTTTTCAATAGCTAATAAAATTCGAAAAAATTCCCTTTATTTTTAAAATTATATAATAAAAATTTTATTTTTAGCTAAATATTGTTCTTGAATTTGTTCCAAGCTTAAATTAGACTTTTATAAGACTTTTAAGTAAGCTGCAGAAATTAATCCTGTTAATATTAGCGGCTTTATTTTATTTTCACCGTTTGTTGTATAATTACAACAGCATAAATTGTTTTCGGTGAAATTAACTTTTAACAGGATGCACAGTAGAGATGGGAATTTTCAGTAAGTTACATCACCTTTAATATTATGTCGATGAGAGAATTCAAGTTATTCTGTTGCTCCTTTTCTCACCGCAAATGACGTTTTCATAGTTCCATTCGTCTGGATTTTGTCTCGTACATGTATGACGAATGCTGTTGAGAATGTTCTAGTCAGGGGGAAAAACTAGCAACCTATCTTAGTTCCTGTTTCAAAACATTATCTAATAACACACAGTAACTAGCACACCCTAAAGATCTTTGGAATTTTGAAGTAACACCTCTTTCATATTCCATGAAGCATTGTTTATGCTACAAAGTTTTATGAAAAACGTTCTCGTTTTTTTTTTTGAAAATATTTTTTTCAAACCCATTTAAAAATATTTTAACCCATTTTTTCATTGTTTATACTTCCATATTTGATTACTAATTTGAAAACTTCAAATTTAATTGAAATCAAAAGGATTGCTATTTGAAATAAGTTAGACGAAATTGCAGTTCCAATTTTTGACAAAATCACAAAAGTAAGAGATAGAGTAATAGGAGATATAATGGAAGTGATAAAAATAATTCAAAATGGAGATGGGCTGATCATGTAGGAAGAATGAGAGACGAAAGGTGGACAAGATTGATAACGAAATGCAATCAATAGAGGGGGGAAGAAAAGGGGGTAGACAGAGAAAAAGATGGAGAGATGATATCCAGACATGGAGAGGAGTGAAATGGTGGTCAGAGACAAAAAAGAGAAAAAATGGAAGAAGTTGGGGAAGGCTTGCAGTGGACGAAGAAAGGCTAAGAAGAAGAATACGAAGAAAGGATTGCTATGATATGGGATCTCCGTCTACTTTTTCATCTTCCTCTATCGAAGTAAATTATAATAGACAAGAAATTATTTCCAAGCTTAAGCAAATAAAGTGTGCGCGTTGAGTATCTTCACGAGTAGGCTACTTGTATATAGACCCTGTTGACTTCACATTCTTCCATCCAAAAATGGTTTGAGTCTCTTGAGGTTTTATGGTGATTTTTAATGTAGGCGGTTCCTAATTCCTTAGCTGCATCCCTTAATTGCCTTTCACAGGACTTGTTTGCACTCCTGTTGAATGAAAACTTTGTCCTTCCCTATGAAACTGGCTATTTCACTTTCATTTGAAAAGTTCTTAGAAAGATTCTTGTGTTCTAGACAGGATTCGAACTCAGATCTTTCTAGACAAATGGCATCATCTCTACCAACCGAGATACGAAGGCTCTACCAAGGGATTAATTACCATACAAAGATAAATGCACGCACGCACGCACGCACGCACGCACACACACACACACACACACACACACACACACACACACACACACACACACACACACACACACACACACACACACACACACACACACACACACACACACACACAGCGCTCTCGACAAATTATGCAAAACCCTACTCGGCTCGCAAAAAATGCATTCGCCCAAGACCTCCATTTTTTTAATGATATATCCCAATATGTCAATAAACTGATTAGGTGCTGCATCTGCGGTTTCTCGAAATTAAAAAGAATTTATTTAGAAAGTTATTTTTAATTAAATAAAAATCTAGCCGAGAGTAGCCAGCTAACAAAGTCAACTCGCCATGCGAGGTGCGAACGTATTTATTGAGTCCTGTATGTGTGTGTGTATATATATATATATATATATATATATATATATATATATATATATATATATATATACTGCCATGAAAGACATGCATATGCGTATATAATTGTTAGTAATAGAAGAAATTGGATTAAATGCAGTTCACTTCACTAGTACGTAAACTGCTCTATTTGACTTAGTTGAAATTGACGAATGCAATACAATATAACATTATTTGGTGGCTTATTATTGGCGAATTATAAGAATGGCGAATTATAAGAATAATTAACATTAATACTAATTATCATTATGTGTTATTATATTTAGTTTAATTTGTGCAGTATTGTTAATTTCAAACCTTTGTAGGTTTCGCGGTGTTAAAATGGTTTCTGAAATTTTACGGACTATAGATTTTAATGCTGGGAAGTGGCGTGCTTTCACTGCGTTAAAGACTGAAAATACTGCAATAATTTCATTGGGTTGTTATCTCTAGTCAAGAATTTATAGCTTCAGTATTGTAGTTACCTTAAATATTACACCTCTTGAGTTAGCCGTGTTTCGTATATACAATTTCCATACCAGGAAATTTCAGTTGGTCTTTCAATGGTAGGCAATAACAGATGATTTATGTCCCCACATGACGTTTGTCCACGGTCCATTGATAGTTGTACTACGGTAGACAATTTTCGCTATCCATGTTTATCGTGATACTGTTGTGAAATGTCCTGCCATTTCAACTTCACACGTATGGGTCATGGAGAAATTGAGCAGCTGATATCGAATTTAACTGTGATCTGTGTCACTACATATCTGAACGTTGCTCCGTTTAGTCCATTAATCTTTCAGCTACTATTCTGATATTTGTCTGTATCGTAGAAAGGAAGATTGTGAAAATCTATATTTAAAGTCAGTTTTGATCCGAATGAGCATTATTTATTTGTACTCTGGAAGAGGACTACAGAAGGTTTTCTTTCTACTTGTTACTTCGTATGACATTTTAAATTGCATCACATTTTACGTTACGTGTGCAGCATGTATATATTTTTTTCCATCTAAGATTAAATACTTATGAAGCATGGACACTGATAGCTATTTGAACGTACGTGTTCGTTAGGGCTGTTGTGAAAACTCTGTATTTACTTACTTTTTTTTTTAATGGCTGTGCAAAATGATATGTCATCTTGATGATTCACATTACCTCAGATACGTGGGACCGAAAACACCACTTTTTGTTAGAAATAAAATGATAGTAATGTCTTATGTTCATAATAATTCTGTAATAGTAAACATTTTGCTAAAGCCAAGTGTAGAATTTAATTGTTGAGAATGTAAATACACTTCGAAATTATAGCATTTTGATAACAGTAATATCACTAAAATGATGTTAGTATTAAAATAACCGCTTCTAAACTGCAGTCAACTTTTGTTTACTGAGAATCCAGCATAAATTTTTACATATTAGGTGTTTTTTTAATGCGACTTTACATTAAAGTCCAAAATAAAAAAAAAAAAACATTTCTGAATTATAGAAATTTAAGTGATTTTAAAATAACGTCTTTATAAGAGAGGGCATAAAAAGTATTTCATTGTTTTAATCGTTTGGCTTGAGTTTTCTGTTCTAAATTGTCTTCTGTGAGTTTTGGAAGTATTTCAGCGATTGAAATCATTTGTAAACTGATAGATTTGTGAAAACTGATAATAATTAAAAACGACAAAGTAGCAATGCATATTTTTATAATCTAGGTGAATCGCTATTTGCGTTCGTTGTTTTCTATACCTTTCGATGGTTTCATTGAAATTAGTACTGCAATCCAAACCGAGAAATAATATAGTTAGATACGAATAATATTTAATATGCTTTTTGAAGTTACTGCGTGCTTATTACTTTCGCTGTCGTACTCATTTTTCTTTTAATAGATAGTGTCCGGGAGTGCAAGTCTGAAGGTTTGTTTTATTAGTATTTGCATCTGTCATATTGTGGATGCTTAATCAGTTAGTTATTTACCGCATACGAATTTGTATTAGCTCTTATTCTTAAAAAACGAAATCAATCAGAGGAACAATACGAATTTCCTGTATTTTGATTTCATTGTTATAATTACGGTGAAAAAAAACTGGGAACGTTTTCGAACGTAATTATAACTTATCAAATACCTGCAGTCGAAATGAGTTAGAACTGCAGTTAAAATAAGAATCTAATATCCTACGCAGCACCTCATTATTGGCACCATATATAGAGTAGCACGTTCTTTCTTAAAGCGCACAGAAGTGGATATGGCTAACTGGAATGAAGACTACGAGGTAAAGGACTTATGGACCTTCAACGCGGAATGATTATTCCCGGCGCATGTGAAGTATAAATGCTCGTGCAAGTTTTGGTATCTTAAGTGTCGTCAGATGATAGGTAGCGTGATTAAGAGAGATCATTAATTGTCAGAATGAGAAGAGAATACCACATAATGTAGTAATGTTGAAAATTGGATACACATTCAAGTTTAGAGACAGTTTTGTAAACGGGAGCAGAGAGTCGCCTCGCGCCAACCATTTCGCAATCACTGAGCGTTGAACGAACGTACTGTAAGTGAGGTCAACACACCCGCGATCCAACGAGAATTGTATGGTCATGGTTTTCATAGACTAGCAGCTGCTTAGAAGTCATTGATTACAAGATCGGAAGCTAACAGCAGTGCTTCTCAACGCTCTTGGAAACTGAATTAATATTTTCAACAGTGTGAAGCCTAGTGTTGTTGAAAAATCATAATTCGCATGGTTTGCATCCAGTGGATGAATCTAGGTAACATATCGTGTTAAACCATATGACTGTGTGTTGTGCGAATGTAAAATTTGCTGCGGCAATGGTGGTGTCTGTTTGGAGGCTGTATTTCATATCATGATAAATGACAATAGCATACAGTAATCGATACAAAATCCCATACTACAAGATTTCGCGTAACAATACTCTGCGTGTAGCTCATATTCCTACTTATATTACCAAACATCTTGCCACATCGCTAATAATAGCCGGGCATTCTTTTCTCACACAGTAGTAAATAAGCATACTTGTTAAGTGAAAAGTGTTAAAAAAAACTAGACTTTTTTGGGCTGAATTAATCTCTCCAAAAATTGTCTCAAAAGATTTAATTTCTTTGTTTCATAGAAAAGAAGAAACGTAATTTGTCGGCACATGAAAACTAGGCGCAGTTGACTGTTCAGTAAACGAGAACTGAATGTAATGGAAGAGAACTGAGTTGCTTATTTTGCATTGTTTATTGAGTAACGATTCGAATCCAACAGAACTGTTTTTTGATATTTCTGAATACTGCTGATAGTCTGAGGAACGAATTGAACTTCGCGTGTAATATTGTGTGTCACAGTCTTCGAATATATAGATGATTTGCTATCTAATTTTATCACCCTAGTCCAGTCTCGAGGACGACGCGACATTTGCCCTTTTTATGGCAAGAGCCGAGTTGCCCATGCGATAAAGAGACCTTTTATAAGTCAACTGATCACTGACGGTATGTTAAAGGTCTCATACGAGGTGGAAGGGCATTTTCTACCAGGAACTCGGGATTTTCATCCCACAAACATATGAACTGGCCAGAGAATTAACGGACAATACTTTGCCCTTATAGCTTTAGTTGCTTTTGTTGTAATAATAATCACTCAAAATTATGTCTGATTAAATTTAGTTATTATAGTCAATTCTGAATCCCTCTCCTTTTATGAATTCATTCTACTTTTTTATTGCTTACCATTTGCCAAACTGAAAGAGATAGCATCGTGCTGTGAAGACGAGAGAGAAACAGGCAGGGCAGATGTAATTGTGTACATCAGCGTTTTTCTTATTTTTAATATTGATAAAGAGCGTGATATTTTTGAAAAATCATATAGTTCGCACACATCCCTTACATCAAGATCATTTGTAACCAGTGCATTAAACACTGATCTTCATACTATCCTTCAGTGGGGCAAGAATAACCCAGTGCCCTTGAATACCGCCAAAATACAGTCCCGCCTTTTCTTTCGCAAAAGGGATCTCAGCTCGCTCACCTTCCCTCATCCTCAGTGATAATCACCAGACAAGATGAACTTTTTCTCCTTAGACTGATATTTACATCCAACTCTCTTGACACAAACACGTCACATCAATAGCTTTCTCAGCTTCTAAACAACTAGGCATTTTTATCCGTTCAAGAAGCTATTTTAATTCTGTGCTGTCCAGAAGGGAGCAGTTCGGCTCATTGATGATCCTTCCCTCACAGACTCACTTCAGTCTGTCTCAGATGCAGTGTTTAATTTCTATGTCTCAGATTTAGATACTAGCATGGTCGTTGCTCCATTGAATTGGTAAACATCATTCCTCCGCTTGCTGTTAGGCCTATTAAAACAAGAGCAGGAGCTGTCTAACATCCCTTTACTGCACAACTGCAAACTCATTGAACCTTCTTCTCCTCTTCCATCTACCTCTATCCTCAGGAACGGCCTTCCACATGATGTGTTTCACAACAATTTCAACCTACAGCTCTTTAAGAAGAATATCAATAGGTTTCTTCTTTCTGAACCCTTATCTGCACCTCACACACACGCACTAATGTACTATAGGTTCTTGTACCTCTCGTGTGTAGGATAAATAAATATATATATAAACTTCCTTTTCAACAGCGATATCAGTTGTTCAATATTATTATTTAAATTAACTGGATATTGAATCCAACATTGTTTCAAAGCCGAATAGAAAAACTACAAGAGTTTCCTGCCGAATATAGAAACTGTAAAAGTTTCGGCGGATCCAAACGCAAGCTAACCTTTCATGACAGGGGCAACTCCTGGTAAAGGTGAAGTAAGCTCTGATCACTTTTCTTAGTATTTCCCATAATGTAAAGCACATCTCCTTGCGGACATGTATGATGCTATACATTATGAGGGGGGGGGTTACTTTCCAGACCGGTTTCGACCTTTGTTGAGGTCTCATCAGTTGGATAGGTAGACGATGCAGAAGTTATACTTTACCATACGACTTGCCAAAAGGTGTCGCATCACAAAAGGCACACCAAGAATTACTGAAATAAAGAGCCAAAAGGCTTGACTTCGGCGATGCAAAATTATTTAAATTAAGTGGATATTGAATCCAACATTATTTCAAAGCCGAATAGAGAAACTACATTACTATAGAGAAAGAGAAACGAACAGAGAAGGTAATAAACGAATAGAGAAACTAATATTATTATTTTAATACACTTGAAAATGTCTCACATTAAAGCTTTTTTACAATAGATATGTCAAAAATTCTCAAATTAAACATTTTTTCAACGAGTATTTCGCGATAAAATATTTTAGAAGGAAACATCTCTGGGAGTAGTACCGTGCGTAGCGTGTCCTGAGCGGTGGTCAGTCGTTTCTACATCTAAAACACACACGCGAACCTATTTCCGAGTTACAAGTTTTAAAAATGGACCACACTCAAAAGAAATGTGATGGAGACGTGGTGGTAGATTTAGTTTTATGGATAGAAATGATTGGGGTGTACTTATACAGTCATATGACCATCAAAAGCAATTAATAGTAAAATAATTAGTTTTGGATCTTTTTTGAGATACGCATGGTTTTTTGTATATTTTTAAAATATTTTTAATGTGAGAAATGCGACTGTTTTTGTTATTAATCTCTCTCGCTTTCTCTCTTCTAACAAGTATGACCTCGTTGAATATTATCACATTTTGTATTTTTGTTGCTTGAACAAAAGTACCTTCCTTATTCACTATTTCACTAGTGTCTTTGTTTCGCGTAAGCATACTGAGACACTTACATCACCGAAGCTTTTCTGATTTTGTATTCGGTGCGAATTTTTTCGGAAGGAATTTAATCCAGTTTTCGTGATAAAATTATCATATCATATTGTGCAATTTTGAAATTCACGCTGTTTTCAGTTAATTGAGAAAATTTAACACTTTATCTTTGTAACTAATTGCTTCTGTAGCAGTATGATGACTGATCAGAAATATGTTAGATAAATATTTTGAGGGAAAAAAATTTGTGGGCTAGGAAAATTTTGTAGGGGAAAAACAGCATAGAAGTAGTAACCATGTATGCTATTTGGCAGCATCTCCTAACGACTCAGTTTAGTTCCGTCGCCAGTGGAGTTTAAAATGCAATCGTATTTTCTTCTTCGTCGCATCGTGAAAAGGAGGTGTTGAAGAAGCAACACCTCCTTTTCACGCACGTGTGCGCGTGAGTTTCTGCTACAAACATGGTAAGATGCCCACAGAACTGATGAGTGAATGCTATAGCATTAGTAGAAAATGTTGGCCAAAGAAGCGAGGTCAGGCAGTACTAATCGCTTTCATATAACGATTTAGTTAATCTCAGTCGCTAGGCATGAGAAGTTTCTTTTCAAATATGTAAATTACATAATTTCATGTGCATCATAATCGCCTTTACATCAGCTAGCTTAGTTGGCGGAGTGGATTGGAGTATGCGCTCTCCAACCGACAGGTTGACGTAGTTCGAATCCATCCCACCACGGGCATGGATGTTTGTGAATAACTTCAAGTGATAGATGGTTTTTATCGCCCAGTATGAGACGACCAGCAGTTTATTGAAGATTTGCAGAGCATCTAACCTTTAACCCACCTACATGCTAATGTACTCTAAGTTTACAGTTTTTCGTGGGCAGGATCCCAGTTAGGATACGAATCCCGTCTTCTTAGGAAGAAAATAAAAAACTCGGAATATCTGGCCTGATGTAGACGTGGCAGGATTATCTCCCAGGAAAGTCTTTTTCCCTCCCAATACAGACAAACACAACGACAGATATGCAGATATATTTTTCTTGTGAACACTTAGTGCCTCAGCATAATTGTGAAACAACTTCAAATAACTGACATGATCAGGAGAAATGTTATTAGTTCAATTGGAGAGACAGAATATCTTTGAAAAAAAATCTTTAATACAGACAAACCTCTACTTATGAATTTTCAAAATACAAAGTACTTCGTATGCACGAACATTGCACGGACTAATAAACTGCGAATCCGAATTCATCAGAATGCTTTACGTTGCTTGAAGTTCACCGATATTTTACGATGCCCAATTGAAATGTTGAATCCAGTAATTCCTTCCCCTTTCTATGCTATATTGAATATTCTTTTTTCAGCTACTGAACATATTACACACGTTAATAATGTGCGCGTATTTCAATGGTAATAATAATAATAAAAAAACATCAGTGTATGTTTTTTTATAATTTTTATAACATCAGTGTATGTATGTTTTTTTATAATAATAAAAAAAAAATCAGTGTATGTGTAAATATATCCTTCTACTTTTTATTGCTCTCGAAATATGGAAAACAAACGGAGACGAGTGAAAGTGCGAAAAGTGACAAAAAACTTCGATTGATTTCAGTAGAAACTAAACTGGAAAATTAAACGATCTGAAAACGGCGAATCACTGACTTCATCTTCAACTAGTGGTGTTGTAATGTCAATCATTTTAACAGTTGCTGCACTTTTAAAAAAACAAAAAAGTGTGATTATTTTTCGCAGTGCAAGCGCTGTTCATCAGTCCGTAATTGTTCATAAAGAGGAAATGTTGCCAAAGAAATGGAATGCTGTTTAACAGTTTGCATTCAGAATCAAAATAGACAAACTAATGATTAGTTTTTCTTCACTGCAAAGGCATGCATAGAGAGGTGGCCCGGTATAAATAAACCTACGAAGACATGAAAAAAAAGTGGAAAAAATTTAATTATTTTCAGATCATGTATTTTCACAATGAACTTTTAATGATGCATAATAAATAGATTTTTAAAAATAAAATACATAATTCATATTTTGTATTAACTAATGAATACGAAAATGACTTTATATCAAGTTTGTTCTACCAGTTACGAATACTGTACTTATTTCTTACGATGATATCATATTTTAATCCCTTCGTGTTTAGTTAATTAGAATAAATTATTTTCGAATGATTCATTTATACTATCTTTTTATTAGTATTTATCTTGGGAATTGATAGGCGGTTGATAAATCATTATCTACTATCTATCAGTTTCTACAGAATAAGAAAAAAAAAAAAAAAGAAAACATTTTCACAAATATTGCCCTGAAGATGGAATTCCTCGGCTATCACGTGTTTCTAGAAAACGGTTATATATTGAAAACAATTATTTGAACGGGTTTATAACAATTCATTTATAGAAACGCTGCAAAAATGCATTTTTTTCTAATACTGGAGTTACTATGTGCTCCGTTTGTGGTTCTCTACACTTCAAAGCGATGTTGTTTCTCGCAAATACATTTTGTGATGACATTTCCCAAAAGTTATTTCGTATTCCTATGTTTACAATTTCTAGTATTGGTAACATTGGGAATACATAAATTTGATCCCTGATATAACGTAACAAGTACTCCAGAATGTGTAGAGAAAGTTATATCAAGAGAACACAGAAGCCAGGAAATGAGAAAATGAAAATGCGATTTTCGTTGATTTTTAACCAACGAAAATTTGAGGCTTGGGCGGGGGGCTAGGTTTCATGCACATCATATACAGCCTATTATGTTAGAACGAAATTCATTAAGTGTCACTTCGGAATTTGTTCTGTAGGGGGCTTTGATTTGATGTTTTTTTTTTTATTTGATTTAATGTTCTGTAGCGTCTGCGCGGTTAGCCGAGTGGCTATGCGCTTCGCAACCATATTCCTGGGAAAGGAGTGTTCTGGATTCTATTTCCGTCGCCGATGTGAGGAGTTTAAGGATCTTTCTCAGACATAGCCAAGTTTGCCAGGTGTGGACTGCAGTTTTTTTTTTTTTTTTTCCCTCCCGCCAGCAGGCAAACCGGCACGTGAACACATGCAGCTACAGACATAGGGCTAGATACCTTATCCTCGGGACGGGTACGGTTTAGAAGGGCTCAAGATAGCTCCGTAACAGGCCACTAGGCCTAATACTTGAAGGGAAGAAGAAGAATGTTCTGTAGCGTTTTAAGTTTTATTAAAGAAGAAGCGCTATTATATCACAATTTTTGAGACTGCACAGAAAGTACATGCCAGATGCTCCTAACTGATTGTATATACCTACCAGATCTGCTTGAACTTTTCAGATGCAGCCATTGTCTTGAATTTGACCATACCTCTCTCGAATTTAAGTTACGTACATAAAAGATTTTATGGGACTTCCTTTGAAATCTCCAGTTGAATTTTCACAGATTTTGGGAATCACTACTGGAGCACATGAGACGCACACTCGGGTCGAGTTGCCATTTTATTATTAATCACATTGTATTCCCGCCAGTTTATCTGCTTTGCAAGTAGGAGATAGTGAATTTCCAAAAGGAGAGAAGCATAAATGAATTTTAATATAATTAAAGTCAGCTTCAGTACTGACATGAGACGGTTTAACCAATTAAATAGATTCATGGGCAAAAGAGAGACATTGTTAGATGTATTTCGCATGAACCAAACTGAGACCATCTTTGTAATAGTAAGCACTTCAGTGGACTCGAAAATTATGACACCTCGAAAACATGGATTAAAAATCTTGATTCTAAAATTAGGTAAAAACATGTTCACTTCGTAGCTCATAAGTAGGAAAAAACAAAGGTATTTTCGTAAAACACCTGGATTCGAATTCAGAGATGCTAGCAGCATTTATAAGGGTTTATAAGCTAAAGTTGAGTTAGACAGCGGCTTCTTGTTTTCGAAGGAGACTAAGTTTTCCTTTACCAGAATCATAAAACGTTTGTTTATGGAGGTCGACTGCATTATTGATTTACGTAAGTAAAAGTCAATTAACTCACTTGAGATTAATTTGAAATATGAATTCTTCCTTGAGCAATGCAAAATAATTTTCAAATTATATCTTTTTCATATTTCTGAACATAAAAATAGGCAATTTAATACTTATACAAAGGTGCTGTGTGTGTGTGGGGGGGTACAGTGCGATTCTAAAACCTTTCTACTTATGTAGATGAATAAACGCCCTGAAATGTATCGAAATACGTGCTTTGAATATGTCTTTATATAATTCTTTGAACATATCAAAGAGAATGCCATTTACGTATCCAGGAATAGTTGCAATCGCATTTATTGTGTCATGAAATTTGAAGAGTATCGTTACAGTTGTTACTTTATTCTGGACATCGTATTGGCGTGAATGCTAGTGCCCTAGGAAAGAATATTTTTATGTATAATGTGAATCTCATCCCTCCGTAGCTCAGTTAATTTCGATAGGGCCCTTTGGTTGGAAAAACCTGGGGTCGAATCCTGTCTATGACGCAAAGAAACCTTCATCAGGGCTTTAAAATTAAAGGTGAGTTAGTTGGTCTCATACAGAGTGGGGGATTTATCTCCCGGAAATTCGGGCTTTTCGTCGCTCAAAACAGGCAAGTCTTCCCCGTGAACATATATCTACAGACATAAAATACTTATCTTTTGGGGATGTAGCTGAGGAATGGCAAGCCGAGTGCATTAATTTTCTAAAGCGATTTTAATTAGGAATTTCAGTCCGTTTCGGATGGACAAGAATTGTATGCATGGAATCCCACAAAAAAGCGGCTCTTAGTCTTAGTGCATTCGTATTAGCATCTCTTGGATGGGATAAAGAGGAGATAATCAGAGACACGCTGCTCTATGGACCAAATGTGTTACTTTTGATGCTGCTTCACTCCTTCAATAAGTAGAATGGTGGTCCACACTAAGAGATGAATTCATCGTTCCTGCTTTCACAAACTTCCATGCACGCTGTGGGTTTCGTAGCCACATCCTGTTGGTTGGAGAGGATACATGCTAACACTTCTGCCAACTATTTTAATTCACATTTTATCCCATTATATATAATTTTATTAGCACATGGTTTGCTAATGGCTCTTTATTGTATTAAATAAGGACATCTCCTTTGTTCAAATGATTTTCATACTTGCTATGTACCTATACCTCAAGTCATTATGGTTTTTTCGAAGATTTTCAAGTTTCTTGTGAATATATGAATGCACAAAACTCTCACTGTAAAACTCGCACATAGACAAATAGGCAGTTCAAGAATTTGTTATTTTGTACATTACATAATTGGCTGAAATGCATGGTCAATACTCTATTATTATTATTTTTAATTTCATAATTTATAGATAGTGATATTTAAGAATTGAATATCTGTTAATCGGAACAAATGAAATTTTCAAGAAAAGCAACTTCCTATTTTCAAAGAGAAATTGTTAGACCAAGTAATATAATTCCAACGTGAGTTCGCAAAAAACGACGTGCAGTTTCATATAGAAGTAGCACTCTGTGTTTCACATAGTGCTATAGGGGAGGATAATTTTTCCCCTTTACTGCGAACGTGAGTAGCATTCACTATTTATCTGAAACATTGCGATACGTTAAAAGAGCAGTTTCTTTGAAAACTGATGAACACTTATTTTAGTTTTAGTGTTGTCAACCCCGCCCATTCGCTGTAGCTCGCATGTTCGTGATATAGGAAAGTATGTGAGATGAAAGCAAATTTCATATTTTAATAAGTGATTTTGTATATCAGATAGCTAACTCAAATTTCTAGGTGAGATATCATTAATTATAGTCTCAGAGGGAGAAGGTGAGTTTTGTTTCGTCCATATTAGATTTTAAGATTAATAAATAAATACTTTAAAATTCCTTACTGGGATTGTATTTACACTTGTCTTTGCAAAATTGAGTGTGGAGTTTATGAAGTTTAGAATTTTGTATTGTGTGCATTTCAAATTTTGCGACGTGCTTATATGTATAATTTTTCATCCCGTCTTCCTTTAACGCATTAGGTTCAAATTGCCTGTCATGGCCAAATAACACTTGCCATATAAACCTAATTAATACTCCATAGGGTGGATAATCCTGTCTGTAAAATGTTTGAGTTATTTTTGTTGTATCTGATTTATTTTGTTCTATTCTAATTGTCTACCGGAAGATAATTAGGATTTGAAATACACCAAAAATTGTAACCAGTTTTACATTATCCTTGAGCGATCCCTAGTGTAACAATCAGTTAAACAATAATAGCGTGTGGAGCTTTGAGGTTGACTGTTATCCGATCGAACTTATTGCCAAGTATTTTGTATTATTTATTAAGTACTCTTTTGGCGTGAGAGAAATGCCTGATAGAGCTCATGTAATCACGGTTGCTGCGAGAACAATCCTACAACCAATGAAACATCTACTAATTACTTTGTAATTACTTTGTATTTGTAATTACTTTGTAATCAGTAGATGTTTCATGTAACTAGAACCCGTTGCAGCCATGAAAATATTACTTCACAACTATGTCAAAGCAGTCATTTTGATATTATATATACAGACAAGTATAACTTGTATAACTGTATCTCACACACACACACACACACACACACACACACACACACACACACACACACACACACACACACACACACACACACACACACACACACACACACACACACACACACACACACACACACACACACACACACACAATGTGTATATGTGTGTGTGTGGAATATAATGCATGTGTATTTTGCAATGTCTGTGATTCTGAATTATTTTTCATGTTCAGTTTCTCTATGTTGCCGCCATTATAATTGAGCTGTATACTTAAATGAATTCAAGTAATACATGTAGAATAACATTTGCCACATAACACTTGATCAATTCAGTACTCAAATAAGGGAGCGGTGGGGGGGGGGAGAGACTTAAGAAATTGTGATGAACAAAAACAGATATGTTGAGTTTTAAAGTAGATACGTTGATTTTTAATGAGTTCTTGTTCGTTCTGTGTTCGGTCTTTTAAGGGTAACTTTTCATTCTCTTTGTAAATTTATAATATTTTGTAGTTTTAATTCTTTTTTTTTCTTTTTCAGTTATTTCCCTCTGTATCTGTTGTTTGGCATATTTTACAGTTGTCATTTTTACTTTAACTCTGTTAAAGCATTATTCTACCCATGAACTTCTTATTGTAAAAGTTTTAATCACCATTTTCAATGTATTCATCGATACGACAAGAAATATCAAGAAGTGAATGTATTCCCACACTCCCTGCTTGTTTGTGAAAAATTTAAAGCGTTCTTCTCTTCTGCCCACTGATATCGATGAATTTTTCTCATTATAGCTACTCTTCGTTGCTTTGTCGAAATGATGGTTTCATGAACAGTGAGACAGGCGTCTGTTGGGACACTGATAACCTTCAAACATTTCACCCACCTCCGCATTAACTGGTATTACGTTAGATCGCTGGCTTGCAGATTCGCTCACAGCTCGCCTCCGCTTGATAGTCACCGTAAACATGATACTTAGAACAGATCGTAAAGTGTGAGGTGTCCACCTAAGAATGGAACAACTTTCTGTTGAGAGATGCCGCAGTGGAGTTGGAAAATCTCGTAAAATCTCTTAGAATGTTAGATTAATGTGTTTTGAAATGGGGATGCGTAGCTCTTCACGTATACAGCGTATGCTGTAATTTTGAAGTCTTTGAACTTCTTGCAAGCGTGTTGAGTTCTCAATTTGTTTCTGACGACTTGGAAAGAAAACTTTTATCCCAAGTTTGACAGAAGTAATTTGTAAAAAAACGAAGGATATTTAACTATCCTGAGCTGTTCGACAGATCATTAATATATCGAAGAGAAGTTAGAAGGACATTTTGATAAATTATGGTCCGGAAGGAAATGTAAGTTTCCACCCTAAGGAAGTGAAGAAATGTAAAGAAATAGAGAAGGCTGTACTAACTAGCTGGCGAACCCGCTGTTTATCCATGGTTAGTTTAGATAAATGGTTTCCCAAACTTGCTATCATTTTCTAACTTCTGTCACGACATATGACATCTATCAACACTCCTGACTGCACATTGCAGTGGAGGGTTCGATAGAAAGTTTGATATATAAGGTTTAGAGTGGTGCTTTTCTTTCCCCACATATTTTGGAGATATCGTATCTTACACTGGTATAAGGATCCTTTATCTCGTTCTTATCATAGGCGATGTACGTGAGAAAAGTGCGGGAAGGATATTCGGCTTGCAGTTAGTTTTATGCATTCTTCCTGTGTGGTCTTGGTTGGAAATTTTGACATATCGATGGTCATTCAGGAGTGACAGTTTCATTGGCTTTTCTGCTAGCTGAAAGCTTCATGTGTGGTTACAAGATCAGACCTAATGGCATTGCTCGTTGAAATATAGGCAAGTTCCAACTATTGCATAAATTGGCTTGTTTTCGTGAGATCTCTAGTTCGAAATTGTCTTAAACTAAATTTGGAACTAAAACAAAAAAATCCTCACTGAAATCTAATTATTGAGTAAAAGCATCAACTATTATCACAATTGATATTTGCTATTTTCAGAAATAGCTCAGTGAAACTCAGATTTGAAGTGTATGCTAGAATATGAATGAAATGCCTATTCTTCTATTTTCAGCACACATTTCTGTTTTGTACATGAATTCAGTGAAAGTTCTAGTTTTATAGTCTTTTATTTATATTAACTGATGGAGAGTAAGATTTTTTTTAAAAAGCAAATTGATGTACAACCTTTCTTAGTGAATGGCTGATATTTGGCCTTTAAAATTATTCCTTGATAGATATTAGAATAATGCTTTACTCATTGATAACATACATGTAATGCTTTTTAAAATAATATTCATAATAAAAAGGTAGATTACCTTACATCAACACGAAATCAATTTGATCTATCAGATTGTTTGAAAGAGAAAGAATAATTATAAATCAGTTAATGTATTTAATTCATATAACTTCGGGATTTTATTAATTTATTTTACTCACCGGTAGAATATACTGAACAACAATTTCGTTAACTTCCGTCATACTGTTAGGACTAAACTTTAAAAAAAAAAAAAAAAAAAAACACTGCGGTATCCATTGATTTCACAAATAGCATTTATGAAATTTCACAAATTTCATCAACCTACAGAAAATACTCTTCATAACGAGAAGAGTTAAGATAGAAATGGAATACAGGTTACGTTTTTCACGCGAAAATTTATACCAATGAAAAGACGGATTGATTATTATGTATACTTTTGTTAAAGATTAAATATCAAAATGAACATATTGAAGAAGTAAATTGATATTCGCGATATATTTCATATTTAGAAGGAGAGCAGAAGCTAGAGAAAATGTTCATTATAATGAGATAGGTTGCTGTTTGCTGCTATATTCCTTATTCATTTTTGTTTTTTTAAATCCAAGTTGAAGAATTCTTTTTCAATATAAAAACCGATCAGGTCTGCTTTTATATCGTTTCCATCATCTTGAAGTAACCATTTAGGGGGGGGGGGGTTCACTTGGTCAAGAAGCCTTAGGTTCTGATCCCATTTCGGGAATGCTTTTAGCTGGATGATTTCATCATTCGATGTGAGACCACCTTGCTTATTGAAGGATTGAATGACTTGTAAAAGTTCCAAGTTTAGAACAGGGTTTCAAGATTATCTAGCTCGCGCTCACCCACGTAGTTATGTACGGTTTACAATTTTTCGCATGTGATTAGTTAAAAAATAAAACTTGGTTAGCCATCGTTATAGTTTAGAAATGAAATACTGTATTATTCTTTATACAGAAAAATGCAGCATAAATCATGAGAAGTGTGTTTTATAATGTTCATAAATGGGTTGCAAGTTTTTTCTTTTAAACATTTCTGAGTCGTTACTCTGTGCATTAAAGAATCATGGTTTCATTTGTGATCATGAATCATGTAAAATAAATAACTGTTAAAGAACTCCATATATCTAGGAGTTATTTAAAATTGCATTATTTTCGAGTAAATACTGCAACTTTGAAATCAGGTGGCACGATGCGTCGGAATTTGAGTGCCAAAACGTGTCGTTGAGTGATAAGTATATACGGTCTCCTCAATGGCATGCTTGTATGGAAAAGCTAGTAACGATCTCACTTTATGTAGATGACTGTTATTTACACTTGATGACAGCTAATGTCAGAATATGAAAGGATGTTTGTAGGATGGAGTTAAAGTTTTGTTCGGAGACATAAATATCATGGTAAGTAATTCGTAACATATCCTTATGTAATAGAATTTAAGGAACGAACTGTTTCCAGTTTAATTTAACTGGGGCAATTTAGGATGCTGGCCGTAGTCCAACTGACATAAAAATTTGCTCTTGTAGTCTTAGGAGAGTTTTTCATTTTTTACTGTGATAATTTATATTTTTCTTTAAGGGGTTAACTCGACTGTTTCAAAATGAGCAAAAATCATATTTTGTGCCAAAATTTTCAGTAATACTACACTATATATTCTACCATTTTTACAAAAAAAAAAAAAAAGAAAAAGAAAAAGGAAACGCACATAAAAACGAATATCGACTCAGGGTTGAATTTAATCAGTATTAAATATAAGAATAGAATATATTAGAAAATACAAAACGTAAGTTTTCGCAATCTGTGAGGAATTTAAAAAAGAAATCTATTATACACTTTTTTTTCTCTCATTTCTTTACTGTTTGCTATCGTCTAATTAGTGCGATTACGGTCGTTTCTGTATTAGTTTTGTACACTGAAGTATTACTTATTAAACTAACTGTTCAAAATAAATATTATGCAGCGAGAGTTTTTGGCACAGATTAGTTTGTGCATAGAAGTATATTCACTTCTTGCTGTATTTGACAGCAAAAATGACTGACTTCGGATTCGGAGAGGAGAAAAGAATAATAATAAAAAAAACAGAGTTCGGTTTACTCAAGAACTAAATACACCAGTAAACATGCTCATAAAAGTGTTCCGTAGCTTAATTTTCTCAATGTTAATCTAACGTTATAAATTGTTTTATATGCTATTCCAGTTTTTTTTTTCTTCAAATGTTTTAAATAGTTGGTTTTAAGGTGCTTATGTAATTCTTGTAAATCTACTTTAGAATTCGCACCGTTTCCATATAGTATTAAGGATTAGTGGTAAGAGATGGCGGCAGTTTTGCCCGCAATTCCTCAAATTATCGGTACTCAATCACTCGATGATAACTAAGGGCGCTGATGACTGACTGCCAATCTCTTTCCAGAAAGGATTAAATTAGTTTTGCTTCTTTCCTTTGGGGAATGAAAAAAGATTAGGGGATTTCTTTATTTCATTGCAAGTTTCATCAACACGATTTTTTGTGACTTTGTTGTTTATATATGTTACATATGAAAATCACAAAGAAAGAGATACTTTGTGCCTTATTGGTCGAATAGAACTCAATGCTGCCGAGTTGCATTACTTTTTTTTAACTAGTCTCTCTGGTTCTAAAATAGGTTAGCACATGTGACAAACCACTAATCAGTTCAAGAGGCACAGTTTGTTTTAGAATGGAAAGCACGTGACTTCAAGTTGTTGTTTTTTTCTTTTAATATTTGTATTCCCTGTTCTTTCAATCAATTTTTATATAATAATAATTATGGGCTCCATAGATACTCGCTCTCAATACTGTCACCCTTTTATTCGACGAAAACATTAATGATTCTTAGCATAAACTAGCTAATACGAGTTACAGTTGTTAGGTATTCTGATGCTCGATTGCTGTTGGACATATGTACCTGCATCTATGGAAATAAGAGACCCACCTTAATCATGTTTAAACCATTGATTTGTAACCATAATAGCTGTATGTGGTCTGTATTTTGGGTAGTGAGCGTGAAATATCTAGTGGGTGTCTACTTAATTATCGGCTGCTTGAATGTTTCCCATCTCTCGTGACGTGTTGGTTTGCATCTTGATCTCTCAGTAGTAACGTCCAGGCTTAGGATTTGCAGGAAAGCAGATGTGATACTGAATGAATTATCTTTCCAATACACACTTGCTAACACGCTGTTTAAATTTTATATTTCTAATCTTCCATGGGGGAGTCTTTGAATAAGAAGTTCGTGGTATCTTGGGCAAATTTTAATCCCTTTATACTTAGGCACAATGAAGAAGTGTATCTTGTATTGTTAAAATACTCTAGATTAGAAATAGTTGTAGGAAACATCACTTCCACGTTAATTTAGCTTCGGTATTTCCACGGGTCTAGCTTTCTCTGAATACACCTCAGTAAAGGTCGAAAACGATCTGTATAGTGACCCTTCCTATAATGCATAGCCATATTAAAAGGAAGTGTACTGCGTATTATGGGATTCTGAGGTAAGTGAGTGCGAAGTCAGCAGCCTCTATGTAGCCTAGAAGTGAAGATGTTTCACGCTTAAACTTTTATTTGATTACATTGGATAAAGGATTAAAACGAGAATATGATTTCTTTTCTAGTATAATGTATGAAGTTATTTCGGTCATCTGCTTACTTCAGTTATAATAAAAACTTTTCTCGCTGGACGAAGTTCGGTGAAATTTTGGAATTTTCACTAAATTTTATTTATTAATGTGGTTTAAGTTAGAAAATTTAAACTAAAGTTAGCATAAATATGCAGTACACTTTTAAGATAAGTTATCTCATCGATAACCAATGATAACTGTAGTATGGATTACAGAATCATTAATACCTCATGAGTTTACCTTCTTTGCTGATCATCTATCCATAATCACAACGATCCATGCATCTAAAAGAACTTTATTATACAGGTTGGTGGACAGTTGCTAATAAGTACTATGTACCGATTGTGCAGCACGTACGAGTAATTAAAATAGATTTTTAACTTTTAATTCTTGAGAATATTAATATTCTCAAGAATGTTTTAATAGGTATCTCATCGAAAACGTACTGCATTAGTAAACCACAATTTTCAGCTTTTCATGAGGTAAATTGCTACTACTGTCGATGGGCCATTTTAACCTTTCAGTTAGCAAGGTGATTGCCACAATAGACGAAAAGTTATATAAGCTTCTTCAATACATATTCATCCAAACTGTTCATAAAAGCTTTTCAGTTATGTATATTACAATAATGGAAGTAATGGGGAAAATGTGTAAAGTTTAGCTATGTAATGCAAACGTGATAAAGATATGAATGTCTTTTAACATGGTTATGTATATGACGAAGGGGTGGAAAAATATGCTTTAGATTCGGACGTGTTCAGTATGTCTGGGGAGGGAAAAGAGAAAATTCTAGAACAAGAGCCAAATAGATTGCATATCTAATTATAAGAATAGCCTAGGTGGTAATTTATTATTGTAAGTGGAGGTTTCTGTGGTTTAGAAGTTCGCATGGTATATTCCGGTAATTGGACTACATTTTTTTAATAAGCTATATAAAACACAATGAATTATTAAAGGCCCGACAAGTTTCGTAAGTCGTTTGACTTACATCTTCAGGGGTAAAAGGTAACTTAAAGTTTAAAACACAAAGAAAATAGAAATTATTAGTAATAGTTCATGCTTATACAGTTGTAGCCGTCTGACTATTCATAAAATTAAAAATCAGAATGCAAATTCAAAGCAGTGTTGAATTTAAACAATGCTGGATGATGTAATTAAAATGAAAAGCCAAAAACATAGGATTTTTATCTCTTTAATAATGCTGGATGATGTCACGTTCTGTTGTTCACGTTCAAGGATTAATTCTCCACCAAGTTTGGTCAGCTTTAATAAAAAATATACCTCAGTCAGATCTCGGACATTATGAACGGGAACAACAGAACGTGGCATCATCCAGCATTGTTTAAATTCAGCACTGCTTTGAATCTGCATTCTGATTTTTAATTTTATGAATAGTCAGACGGCTACAATTGTATAACATGAACTATTACTAATAATTTCTCTCTTCTTTGTGTTTTAAACTTTAAGTTACCTTTTACCCCTGAAGATGTAAGTCAAACGACTTACGAGACTTGTCGGATCTTTTATTAATTCATTGTGTTTTATATAGCTTATTAAAAAAAAAGTGGTCCAATTACCGGAATATACCATGATAATTTATTATGTTTATACACAAATGCCAGAGGCATCCGAAACAAAGGGGTTGAGTTGGTTGCTTTATTGAATATAATGGCGCCTAATATTGTTGGCATTAGTGAAACCTGGCTATGAGAATCAGATATGGTAACTAGGATCGAGTGTAATGGGCATGCTTTTTTTAGGAATGACAGAAGATATAAGAGAGGAGGTGGAGTACTACTAATGATATCAGATGACTTAAGTCCAGTTAGGGTAGAAATGCAAGAAAACAATAATGGTAACAATGTCCCATGTAGCAGTGAGTTTGAGTTTATCTGGTGTTTATTTGAGTTTAACAGAATGAAATATATGGTGGGGTGTTGCTACAGACCCGGCGGCTCAATTGCAGGGGAGAAAGAAATGCATCGCTAATTTAGCTTATTGGTACCAAACGAGCGGTCATTATGGGTGACTTTAATTTTCTAAACATTGATTGGGTAGAAGAGAAATCTCATGATAAGAAAGAAGAGGACTTTATTGAATTGTTGCAAGATAACTTTCTCAAGCAGCATGTGACAGAAGGAACTCGAGGCCAAGAGAGTTGGATTTGCTCATAGCGTCAGAAGGGGTCTCTGTCACGAATATGGCTATTTTATCACCAGTTTGTGACAGAGATCATGCTGTTGTTTCTTGGGAAGTGTCTAGTTGTGTTAATGCTCCAATTAGAACAGGTTACATGCTGTGAACTACAAAGCTGGAAATTATGATCAACTTAGGAGAATACTATCTTTGATTCCATGGTATGTTACTGAATGAAAAAAATGTCAATAATGCATGGGATCTTTGAAAAACGTGCCTAAATGAGGCGGTATCTGAATGTATCCCTTGTGTTCGAAGAATACATATGTTGGGAGTGAAATGGATGTTTAACCTTATTAAGCAATAGACGATGATATGGAAAGAAGATCGTGAGAATAAAAGTGAGAGGAGTTCAGGCCATTTAAGCTCAGGCCAGAAAAGTAACGAGTATTGTGCGGAAAGCTAAATCGGAGTATGAAAAGAAATTAGCCATGCAAGCTAAAGGTAATCCAAAAGAATTTTATCGTATTGCCGAAAGCTAAAAAAGAATAACTTTATTGAATGCAAATGGTATAGTTCGCCCACAATTTGTAGGTCTCTGCTTGGCGTCTTGCCAAGAATAGTCGATTCATGCTGAAGGTTAGAAGGAAATGAAGGACGTACGAATTGGTCACCAACAAGCGAAATCACGTGCTTTATAGGCAAACTTTTCCAACTGTTATACAAGCAACATATTTAACTACAATGATCATAAAAAAGTTAATTTTACGACGTGTAATAATAAACAACTCATCCCACAATACGGACTGATTACCCTATTATCGGAATGGATTCTCCTCCTGTTGACATGCGCAGAAGTGTCGAAGGGTCTTGAATCTATGGGCGAACTTATACTCGAGTGTCGGAAGCTAATGAGCTTGTTCAATAAATGAGTGCTCACTTTGCTACGCTGTATCAACCAGGTGTATGTAACAAGATGCAATGTGCTACTGTTACATTGGACGAAGCGTTAGAGGTTCATGAAAATGAGGTTGAGGAGCTATTGCATAAACTGGATAAGAATTTGACTATAGGGACAAATGGAATATTAGCCCGTTTGGAATGTTCAACTAAATTGGCTAGACCCTTTCACATGTTTGTATAACTTTAGTCTCAGCTCAGCTCAGGAATGATACCACAGGAATGGAAGGAATGTATGATAGTTCCAATCTACAAGGGTAGTGCAAAAACTGATGTCTCTAATTACCGATCTATCAGTATCTCTGGTGTGGTAGTGAAGATGTTAGAGAAGTTGGTCGCGTACAGAAATGGGTAGACAAACATGCTATACTCTGCAAAGAACAACATGGGTGTACTAAAGGAAGGTCATATTTTATAACAGTGTTTTGGCCGAGTTGGATAAAGGGAATGGATATACTATTATAATGTTGGATTTTTCCAAGGCATTTGATAAGCTACCATACGAAAGGCTGTTGCATAAAATGGAGAATATGGGATTCGAATATAAACTTTTGACTTGGATCGGGGGATGGTTGATAGATATATCAAAAAGTTGTATGCAGTGGGTGTGAATCTGCCAGATTTAAGGTGACCAGTGGTGTACCTCAGGTTTCAATCCTTGGGGGGGGGGCATTATGCTTCAATCTATACTTTAATGACCAGGGGGTGGCTCATGCATAAGCACTGCGGAACTGCAGCATCCCCAATTTTTATCGATATATAAATATATTTATTAATTTATTTATATTTACTTGTAATATTTAATTTTATCATCAACAATCCTACACAATTCTCTTATTTTGTATAAAAAATAATAAAAATCCATCTTGTAGCAGTCATGAGGGCGAAGGACGCTAGCAGCACTGCGTTTATTGTCATATTGCTACGCGCGCAAGCATATGCACGTCATAGTGAGATGCGAGCTATTAGCGTAATGCGGCGTTGTCCGTCGCGCAGTTCCACTGTTGTTTATATGCAGTTTGCGCCAGTAGTAGAGTGTTCGTATTGCTTATCGTGTTTACTCCGTCTCTTTAAATATTTGGACATTACAATTAAAGGATTTAATTGTAATTTCCAAAAATTGTAAATCCATTCCTTTAATTACAATTAAAGGAATGGATTTTATTTTAAAGTAATTTTGAATTATACTAAACTGTATAATTTTATCGATAATAAACAATATTTTTTCATGTTTAAATTTTTTAAAAATTTTTACCATAATTTTGATATTTTATCCAAATATGTATACACTGTACTTAAAGTGTGTGTATGTATATTTCGAAAGTTGCAGCACCCCCACGATTTCAAGCCACGAGCCACCACTGTTAATGACATTAGTCAGGGTCTAACATCGGATGTGCAATTGTTTGCTGATGATGCAAAGATAGGCAGGGCAATCTGGGATGCTACTGATATCCAGTACTTACAAAATTATTTGAATAGGCTGGAAATTTGGACAAACGAAAATGGCTGTCAGTTTAATGTTAGTAAGTGTTATGGCGTGATTACATTTCCAGCGGCATATTATATTTTGGAGTTATGATACAAGAAACTGGGGGGGGGCAAGGGAACTTGGCATATTGATAGATAGGAATTTGAAGTTCAAAGGTCACATAGCGAAAGTTGCAAATACAGCTCCGAGGATAATTGCGATGTTGAAGCGAACCTTGACATGTAAGGATAAGGAAGTCATTTTGCCTCTTTATAAGGCTTTCATACGACCGCACCTGGATTACTGTACATATTTGGTCTCCCGGGTTCCAATGGGATAAAGAAACTATGGAAAGGGTACAAAGAAGAGTTACAAAGATTATATCCGAATTATGGAAATTAGATTATGAGGACAGATTGCGAGTATGTGGATTACAGACTCTGGTTAACAGGAGAAAGAGGGTGATATGATAGCGGTCAAACTTTTGAATGGGTGTTATAGGATAGCGTCTGATGAAATGTTTCGTTATATGGAAGGCTGAGCGAAAACACGGGGGCATCTATGGAAGTTAGTTTGTTCACAGTCAAAAAAGGGGTAAGAGCTAGGTTTTTCTCCCAGAGAGCAGTGAATGGGTGGAATAGTTTGCCTTTAGGGTTAGTGAGTGCATCTAGTGTAAATGAATGAAGTACTGTGCGCAGGGGCGGGGGGCGTGAGGTATGACAGTTAAGTTGGGTGATTTATAGCCTCCCTCGATAAGTCCTTGACTTCCTCTAGGTCTCAGATAATAATAATAATAATATTTTGCGCTATTATGCATTATTGATATACCTCCCCCTAAAAAAAAAACTAATGTAACGAAAAAGATGAATGCATTTGAAGAAAATATTGCTATAACATATAATATTCGCGCGGTTAGCCTAGTGGCTTTGCGCTTCGTAACCATGGGGAAGGAGTGTCCCAAGTTCGATTCCCGTCGAAGACGTGAAGAATTTGAGGAGCTTCCTTAGCCAAGTTAGCCGGTCTTGGATGCGGGCAGTAGGGTTTTTTCCCGCTAGTTTATCTGGCGTTTTTCATCCCGCAAGCAGGCAAACCGGCCCTGAGAACATACGCTAATACAGCCAAAAATATATCCCCCCCCCGGCGGCAGGCTAGGTGACAAGTCGGTGGGAGTGGTACTAACAAGAAGTCGCATCTAAGTAACACGCGGACCCTGCATAGGAAGCGGGAATAACGCGTAGTGAAAGAAGATTGCTATAACATCTAATCGGCTCGGTATGTTCCTTAAATGCATCTTTCTTCCCTAGTACTTTTGCGTTTTTGGTTCATATATTAACAATATGTAATAATGCTGATAAATTATATTAAAATAAACATATGAGGAACATCGACTAGTTTCACTACAGGGGACAGTAGCTTCTTCATGGTTATTAAAGATGGCGAGAGGAATACAAATTAACTCAAAATCCGCGAGAAACCGTTATATTATTAACAGCTGGAACATAAGGAAAGGCATATTCATCTCCTTTCTAGCACTGGTTAGAGGTGATTAGCTGAAAGTCCGGTATGTTAAGTAATCTATTCAGAGTTCTTGGTTTCTATTGAGCGAAGCATGTGATTGACTGACGGTGCTGGATTCTTTAGTCCGACGAGCATGAAAGTCCTCTTCAAGATATGACATAGAGGCTTTGTCCCATTCGATATCGTAATGTGTGTTGGAAGAGTGATAAGACATTTTTGTTCTCTGTTATGAGCGACTTCGCTGAGATGTTCCTTTCTTTCTCATACCGAAGCTTCTGACGTATGTGGGGAAGACTGGAAGAACAAGGAATTCTGTGGACTTCTGGATGTTAGTGGAAGGGAATAAGTGTCGTCTGGAGGAGAAAGAAGGTTGAATATGGTAAGAACAGATTTTAAGGCCATCTTGATGTTATAAATTTTAAGGAGGCTGGCAGTTTTAATAGAGAGATTACTGATGTAAGGGACTGAATCTTAGCATTCGCAGTCCGTCCTTTATATCGGTAATCAAGGATTTCTTATCACACACACACACACACACACACACACACACACACACACACACACACACACACACACACACACACACACACACACACACACACACACACACACACACACACATGATGATATCAACGGGACAGTCTCTATGTCATTTAAAAACTTTCTTGCTCTTTGGAAGAATTTAGCGCGATCATTTAAGGACTTATCCTAAATAATATATTAATATAAATTAATATAAATAAATAAAATTAATAAATTAATTGATAAATTTTGGTAAGCTCTTCCAATAAGAAATTTTATTCAAATGATTATCATATTCATATGATTCTCATATATCATATTCATATTCATATGATGTCATATATCATATAATATATATGATATATATGTATATGATATATGATATATAATATATATAATATATCATATACATCATATATCATATTCATATGATATCATATAATATATATGATATATATGTATATGATATATGATATATGATATATAATATATATAATATATCATATACATCATATATGATATATAATATATGATATATGACATCATATGAATATGATATATGACATCATATGAATATGATATATGAGAATCATATGAATATGATAATCATTTGAATAAAATTTCTTATTGGAAGAGCTTACCAAAATTTATCAATTAATTTATTAATTTTATTTATTTATATTAATTTATCTGAGAATCATTGTTTAGATTTCATTTAGCCTCAACTTTTCAGCTAATCTCCTCCAAACAATGTTGGTAAACGGATGACACGTGCCACTTCACTGGCTATGCTTTGATTGTTAATACTATAACAATATAATACTACGAAGCATACAGTAACGAACGTGTCATTTTGTATTCTCAATTAATGAACAGTTATGAAAAACATCTAACTGACTATTAATTATCAATAATCTTTGGTGGTTGTGCTAAACTTTTATACACAATTACCCTAGATGATGTAAGTCTTACGACGAACGAAACTTGTCAGATTTTTTATTTTTTTATTTTTATTGTTTGATAAACATATGGTCTCAATACCGAAAACTATCTCCAGAACTGCTTACCCACAGAAATCTGCCACCTTCGCTTAAATCTGCCATTGTATTTAAATAGTAATTTGTATTTCTGTCATCTGCTTCTTCATTTCGAAGAAAGAACTGATCTCTTGTGGTGATAATGATCAGTGTTTTTTTGTTTGTTAACGACCAACAAAAAACTCAACGTGCAATAGCAAGAAGAATGTGCAATATAAACAAAATAGACCACGTAAGACACACAGAAATCAGGAAGAAGTCTGGACTCACAGATATAATAAAAACAATCTACAACAGCAAAAGAAGATGGGCAGGACATCTCGCCAGAATGAGAGACAACAGATGGACAGTTACGAACTGGTATCCGAGAGATACCAAAAGGAAACCTGGAAGACCAGCCTTAAGGTGGGAAGACCTAATGATTAAGAAAGTTGGAAGAAAATGGAGAAGAAACGCCCAAGACAGGAATAGCTGGACTCTTTACGACATGCAGTCATGGAGAAATCCTGACTGAAACCACAGGTCCATCAAGGTAATAAAAATCCATCTAGTTCATAAAGTACAATAATGTCTAGTGTGTGCTATTATATGAATATACATATCAGAGCATCTTCGTTAAATGTTTTGAATAAAATCTCTTATTGGAAAAGCTTACTAAATTTATCAGTTAAATTTACTTATGGTATAAACTAGAGAATTCAGCATTAAATATCATTATACCGAAATATTTACGATTCGCAAATCATTTTGCATTTGAAACTTATGTGATCAAGCAGCTGATAGTGAGCAAAGGGTGAATAATGAATCACTCTGCTTAATAACAATGGCAGTGTGTTTCTCCTTGCAGTAATCATACCAGGTTGTATGAAAGGTATCTCAATTACTGCAGCATTTTTAATGACAAACACTAAACAATAGTGTGCCACTTCGAGCATCTTTTATCTGTTTTCTGGAACAAATTGTTAAAATCCAGTTCTGAAATTCACTTTATAAGTTGCTAAAACTTTTGTATAACTACTGTTTCTCATTCAGAAAGTATTATTTCGGTTATATTGTGTTGTTTAACATATGAATGATGTGGGACTGCAGAGGTGTCAATATTTTAATTATACCGCATGTGTTAGGTTTAATATAAAGTTTTCGCTCTAATATTACGATTCAGAAAGGCGCCTGTCGTTTAATTATAGTGTGATTCAAGTTGAATAGGAAGTTTCCTATATTGTATTTAGCGTTTGAAGAGTTTGTGACGATATTCTAATTATAGTGTCTTATTTGGATTAGTACGCACTTGTCTGTGTAATTCGTGAGACTCGAAGAATACAAGACTTAATTATTCATTAGTGACAAAGCATAAACCCATACTTGAGCTTTAATATAATAAATGATTACAGTAATAGTCCAATTGCGCTGAAAGATCAAGCGCCTTAAGAGCATTTGTGATAAACGACACGGTAATCGAATACAGGTTGAAGAATTTTACCTTGCCATCTCCTTGAAGAGCATACAGTCATCTACAGAGCAGATTCATTGAAGTGGAAAAGACGCCTTTAGTTCCATTTACAGACCTTTCGTTAATGACTGTCATAAAATTAAATCAGGGCTTAATCGGCATGAAGAAGGATATTAGTGAATTCATTAATAGGTCTGTGGTGATTACGGAAGAGATCAAGAAAATCGCTTGGCATTTTTAATAACGTAATACACCAAAAGTTTATTAACTGCGGCTGCACGAGAGCATCACTTTGTGAGATAAGCAGATCTCGACTGTGACGCTGATGGTGGCTACAGTAGTGAACGTTCATATCCCGGTTTAATTTCACTTCGCCATCTAAAATATTGTGTGCTTTAAAAGGCTGAGAAAATGAGTTCAATGGCACATCCAGTTTTGTTGTAGATATCAGCATCCCCTTATGATTTATGCCTGCGATAAATTTTCTCTTTGTGCTTTCATATCTCTTGCTGACTTGTATAATTAAAAAAAAAACTAACAAAACATTTGAATTCGTTTATGAAATGGAAATGTCTATTAAATAGAATGAATTAGAAAGCTGCTTCAACTGTTTGTGTCATTTGAAAATGTTATCAACTCCTGTACAGCAACGAAATGTTTATAAATGTCTTCAGAGTTAAAGGAGTAATCATTCCATACTCCACAGACCATAGGTAGATTACGTGGTTCGTTATTCCGATGTCAATGACCTAGAGCAATACCATACGATATACATTATATCTTTTATGAAAATTCCATGTACGAAGTTGGATATTTTGTTTTCAGAAAAAGCTGGTAAGCTGGAAAAGTTTTTTCCTTGCTGACAGACAATTTTCACAAATCATAATATAGTAAGCTCATGGACTATCGTCACATCTATTTTAATTTTAAACAATCTGTACAATTCTACATATGCGCTGCGCGCTCACATCACAGATCCGCATAAACAACGGTAAGAACTTTTTTTTTTATGATACTCAGTATACAGCTGTTTTGCAAAACAAAAGAGAAAATAATAGTTTATTTTATCCAGAAACAGAAATTATCTTTAAAACTTTATTATATTCATCATATTATATCTATAAACATAACACAAACATAAGAACAAAAATATCCAGTATAACATATCTATAACAGAAATTGTTACTCAGCATTTAACATTTTCCAAAAACGTTTCTTTAAGTATATTGAAATAATAATAATAATAATAATAATAATAATAATAATAAACTAATCCTCTCCTTTTCTTGTTCTCAAAGACCCCCCCCTACCCAAGCAGTTCTGTATAGGTCTGTATATTGAAAAGCAGTTTTAGATGATGTACTTGACCATATCACTACCCAAATAGAAATAGTATCAGTATTTTGTTTTTATCCCACCCAAGATAGGTTTGGAATTGCACAGCACTTTAGTATATGGGTGAGCTGAAGGTTGGATAATCCAGGAATCCTACTCGAGACATAATCTGGCTTTTATATAACAATCAAACAGAAATAGATTCCTTCAAATTGGAATCATTAGATATCTACCATCAAATGAAAAGATTTACCTGTTTAAGTTGTCGATATTCATAGAGAAATATTTGATAATGAATATATTGTATTAGATGTACTCTGAAGGAAAATATATAGTGAAAAAATTAAATATTCTTGTTTGGCCTAGCGTAGTAATAACGTACATTACACAGGGTTTCTATCCCAACAAGGCTAAAATAATTCTGATCACTTGAGAACTTTGCAAACAATTTGCTTATGAAATTACGTTCATAACAGTGTTACCTTACTAAAATAATTAAATTATCTACGCATTGTAGAGAATTCTATGAAAATCTATTAGTTTTCATTACAGAGAATTTAAGGGTTTATCCTTATATTACTGTTCAATTTGTTCCATGGTGCGGAATATAATGACTTTTGAACGTACTTGCGAGCTTGATATTGACCTCTTAAGTTAATTGCATGTCCTGTCGGTTAGCGAGCGTCTTAAGCATTAAGATTCTCGCTAGTGTTTCTTTCAGTTTTTTCCTCTCGTTTTCAGCAACTTTTCCCTTTCGAATCTAAATGAAAATTTATTTAGAGAGTTAATCTGTGTTATGTGATCCTTAAAAGAATTTTATTGCTGTAGAATAAGGCTTAATGTTCTGATCATAATCGATAACCTTTAATTGATATTTGAGTAAAGGTATGGTGACTTAAAAAGTCTTTTAGGATTCATGCATTATTATTATCGGAGTTCGACAAGACTTCAGTCCATTAAGGAGGAAAAGAATTGAACTGACGAATTACTCAGATTCACTTCTAGCAAATATATTTCGGGGTTAGTTTGAAAAAAGATCCTAGACGACTTCAGTTTTTTAGGTTGAGGATATTATTATATCCTCAACCTGAATCTGAAAGAAACTTTTTAACATTGACTAAAGGGTTTATGGGAACATAACCTCCTATATCTTTTACACTGGTTTAAAAGACACGAAGTTTGTCCCCTTTGTCTCTGAAATAACGACAACTTTATTCTTTCTTTCCTTTTCACATCTCCCCCCCCCCCTAGGACGGGTATTCCCCTTGATTAGGGGTCACTGCATTTTAATACAGCCTGTATGCCACTCCTTTGTTGCATCTCCTAAGGGCAAATATTTTATGCCTATAGATATGTACTCACAGGATGAGTTTGCCTGTTTTGATGCACCAAAAACCAAGTTTTTAGGAGTAAAAACCGACTACTCCCGTATGAGATCGGCTATCACCTTTACCACTGCTTTTTAATTGAAAGCAGTAGTAAGAGTTCTTCTCGTCATAGACGAAATTCGAACCCACGTCTTTCCAACCAAAGAGGGTTTGTAGAAACCTACTGACTGCTATCGAGGTTTCGACAAATGTATACTGTCTTCTGTTTCTATAACATTTGAAAATGCTAAATTGAAACCTTCAAGGTTAGTTTTATTTCCATGAAGATCAAACCGGAGCATGTGGAGAAAATCATTTACATATAGTAAATAATGGCTATAGTTTTATAAATATAAAATATAAATAATTCCTACAGTAAATAATTCATTGCATTAATAAATAAACGAACTGAAGGTAGATCATATGCTGAGTAATTGCTAGCGTAGACAAACCGATACGCTTAATACGAAATTCACTACCACATGTCCAGATTTCCTTGTGTATAATTGAACTATTACCTTATATTCTTTTTCTCATTCATTCTATGGCATATCATAAGTTCAACTAAGGTTTCTACATGTGATAACGATGTGAATGCTAGTGAGCCTGGTTATGAATCTAGTGAAGGGTGAACGTGTACTGATTTTTCCCCTAAGATTTGGGCGTGTTTTGGGATGAGGAAGAAAAAATGCTCAAATAGACCAAACACTCTGCATATTTAAGTACTATATACAAGAAAACCACATAACCAGGTAACTTGTTTTGTGTTACAAAACAAGGACAAAGGGGATTTCAGTTTGTTGTCTTGGTGAATATGTTGTGGCCACGATTTGTCAGCATTAGCGAAACCTGTTTCTCAAAGTCAGATGAAGTAACTTGAATCGAGTTGTAGAGGTTATAGTATTTTTAGGATGAAATGAGATAGGAGAGGAGGGGTAGATACTACTAAATAATAACAGACGACTTGAGTTCAGTTAGGGAAGACTAAGACTAAGGGGTTGAAATATACTTTGGGTGTTGTGTTGTTACATATCTGCCGTTTCAGTTGCTGGGAGCGATGAAATGCGTCTCCAAATTACCGTGATGATATTAAACGAGTAGTCATTATGGGTGACTTAAATTATCTAAAGACTGATTAGATAGAAGAGAAAATTCATGATAAGAGCTTAATAAATTCTTCTTTCTTATGAGATAACTTTTTAAAGCAGCATGTAAAAGAAGAAATTCGAGTTGAAGGACTATTATAATTGAATGTAGTGTCAAAGGGATGTCGGTTAAGGATGTGACTGTTTTACTACCAGTTGGTTAGAGTGATCATGCTGCACTGAGCTGGAAAGTAGCCACGTTCCAATTAGGAAAAGTTAGATGCTGAATTACAAAGCTGGAAATTATGACAAACTGAGGAGAATGCTGTATTCAGTCCTTTGGTCACTTGTTCAACGGGAAAGATATCAGCAAGCAGTGAATGTGGTGCGTTAGACATTTAAATACGATTTAGATTTTCTCTATCAATTACCATCGACTTATTGAAAATTTTGTGCACTGACAAGCAACAGGAGTATCGAAATCTGACTTCTGTATCTGTGTATACTATTACATAGTAATGATTGAGTGTATGAGCTTGATGTTTCCGCATGTTGCTTTGACTACATTAGTTGAATTTCTGGACAGTTAAAGGAAGTACGAGCTGACAGAGAATCTAATGGGGGATATTTTGCAAAGTTAAACATTCAAATGAGACTGTTTTGAATATTACATTTTAGGTATGAATGGTGATATGACAGATACAAAATACTTCACATGTGGAAAAAATGTGATCTCTAAACTTGTTTCTAGAAGTCGTAGGTATTGTTTACAATCTAGGAAACATAGTGGTCATAATTATAAAAACAAAAGAGAAGTTAATGACTTGAAGCATCCCTGATGTGAGTTACCAATTATGACTTATATAGTATGAACCACGAACAATAAAGATCAAGAAAAAAAAAGTTTTAAAAACTGTTTGATCAGCCAGTTTCCTATGATTTTTTACGCACATCTTCAGAATGAAATTATAAATTTGAAAAGAAATAAGCTTGTATTAATAGTACAGTTTCTAAAGTAACAACTGTCATATGTAGAATGAACTTAGCTACATGCTTAACATAGAGTCGATCTGTCAGAAGGTGATTCATTGTTACGTTTTGTTATGTAACGACTAGAGCCTCCGTAGCTCAGGCGGTATAGACGGAGTCCTTTCGTCGGAAAGACCTGGGTTCGATTCCCGTCAATGACGTGAGGAACCTTTATCTGGTCTCCTGCAAACTCGGGTTTTTCGTCACTCAGAGCAGGCAAACCGGCCAGGAGAACACACGCAATTGACCAACAAAAATACATTATAACTAATAGCTTCATGTTGCTTTCATAAGATGGTTCCGTACATCTTATATGGAACGCATGGCCGCTGTATCATCATATAATAACAATAATGTAAGACTATCGTATCCTTATTATATATTACGACGGCCACTGTTGGTTTAAAATAAGAACTTGATTTTTGCTAACTGCTAAACGTAGCATTTCGTTGGCTTTTTGAAATCTAGGTACATAGTTGTTGGATTCAATATATGGGGTTGAGCTTCCAAAGTACCTATGCTTTTCTTTAGTGGTGTGGTGGAATTTAGAATTTATTATAGTATTAGGTTGGATGAATTTAGAATTTACAGTCTTGAGTTTTACAGGCTAGATGTGATATCTTGAAGAGATAGAGGACACCAAGTTGTTTGAAGGTTGTGGAGGCTATGGATATGTTTATGCCGGGAGAGATTGGAATGCTAATTCCGATTTGGATTGGTGTGTGTGTGGGGGGGGGGGGACATCTACTAAGAGAATTTCTGCTCAACTCCATCAAACATTCTAGAAAAGGTTTTGGTGACATACCCCAAATGTAAGAATAGTATTTTTAGGCTGGGTGGATTTATAGTTGGAGAGTTTAGTGGATTTATAGTTGGAGAGTTTAGTGAATTTATAGTTAGGTGGGTTTAGTGGATTTATAGTATTAGGTTGGATGGATTTCGAATTTATAGTGTTGAGTTTTACAGGCTAGATGTGATATCTTGAAGAGATAGAGAACACCAAGTTGTTTGAAGGTTGTGGAGGCTATGGATATGTTTGTGCCGGGAGAGATTGGAGGCGGAAGTCAGTCCATTAAAAGAAATTTGATTTTGACCGAAGATCTGAATATTAAAAATAAGGGCGGGGAAGAGATGTCTCTCAAAAATAAAACAATAGTATGTTTTGTTAACATTCAGTTTCACTAGATTATCTTCACCCTACAGGAGAATGATGAGATCACTTCAAAGCATTGAAAAACTGCTTAAAGCAAGAAATTAGATGAATTTAAATGGGGGGGGGGTAATATCCTTAATAAGCTTTTTTTTTTTTGGAAGGCGCTAGTCACCAAATGACCTAGCAGTTAAGAATTTCAGAAATTATGCCCTCGTATCACCGAAACTTAAGACTGGAAATAAATGCTATAATTAGCCCCATTCTCAAATATCAATAACAGCTCCTCCTCCCCCTTTATTCACTTCACCAAAATTACAAAAAGTGCAAACGAGTTTTCAGGTTTTTCAGAATTTTGGCTTTCATTGTAAAGGCGCGTTGCAATTCAAGCCAGCTTAATTTTATTTTTATTTATTTTTTTATTGCACTTTCAAAAAAAGAGTGTTTCGTAAAAAAAAGTTTGCGCTCCTGTATTAAGTTACTTTTTTTCTTTTCTCAAAAGGCGTATTTCTGCATTATGTTAAAGTAGTACTATTGTGGTTATTAAAATTTTATTGCTAATACCATATGAAACGTCTTCTGTAAAAATGTTTTGTTTACAGTTTGGTAAGAATTATACTTTGGATCATGACCGGATTAATACCCTCACAAGTGTTTTTTTCTTTTTCACAAGTTGTTTTTTTATTATAATTTTTCATATTATTTTGTTGTTTATAATGGTTTCATAATACTTAGTTTATCATTAAAATTATATTCAAGCTGTAATGGCTGATGAATAATAACGTTTATACGTATTATCGAACTGATGAATAAATTATTTTTTTTTGTTGAAAGAATGATAATTTAGCAGGCCTTGCTGTTTAGAATTCAACTGATGTATGTATTTCGAACATCTGCTCTTGTAAAATATTTTATCCTGAAAATATTTGCAAACATATTTCTGCTCTAAATTTTGATTAAGGCCACACCTCATGTTTAATGAGATTTATTGCAACCTCGATCGTACTGCGTGTGAAGTTCTCTACTAGGCAGACCAAATAGACTTCAGAAATAATTCGGCTTGATGGCATCTTTTATATAAAATAATAACCTTGTAAAAAGCAGCACTGACACACTGAATTAGAAATAACGGGCATTCACTTTCAAAATCAGAATGTTTTATGATATTTATGTAATGAATACAGGGATAAGTATACCTGTGTACTTCTTCTTTCTTTGTCTTTAGGTGAATATGATGATAAAATATAGTAAAAGAAAGGAAACACATAAATGCCTACAAAAACATTTCACTGAGAATGATATAATAAATATAAAGCTTTCAAAATTACAGGACTTTTGAATACATTATAATAAATAAAATAAAAAAGGAGCTTCACATTTACTGAGTAATAACTATTGTATGATGCGTATTTTTATGGAAACTTTGCTCCTTTGCTTATTAGATTTATCGATTTCATAGTAATGTTACTCGACTATAATCTGTAAATTAGGAAGAATTATTTGATTAAATATAAAATATATCGGATGTTTATATGGTAAACTTCTCATAATGTTAAACGTAATTTAAAGTTTTTTTTGCTCCATTTTGATAACACGAAGACAGCAATTAAAACTTCGAAATATACAAGAACTGCTATATAATTCTGGCAGCATTTTATATATATATATACAGGGTGTCCCAAAATTCACGCAAGAAGTAATTTTAATAGAAAACACAGGTTTTTAATTAAAAATTGTAATTTCTTATTGATTCATAAAGTATACAGTATAGGGTTATGCATGGAATAGTATATCGGATAAATGGACTCCACGGCTTTGCTGGCACATACGCACTCTTTTGTCGAAATTTTTCATGACCGTTTTGCATAAATGTGGCTGAATTTCGTTGATACAGCGCTCAATTTCCTCCTTCAAGGCGTGGGTGGTCGTGGGCTTGTTGGCATAAACCGTAGACTTCAAAAAACCCCAAAGAAAAAAATCCAACGGCGTTAAGTCACATGATCTGGGCGGCCAATTCTGATCACCAAAACGGGAAATTACACGACCAGGAAACGACTCATGCAGTAATTGAATTGTTTCTCGGGCTGTATGGCATGTGGCACCGTCTTGTTGAAACCACATGTCGTCCACATCCATATCTTGCAATTTAGGCACAAAAAACTGGATTATCATGTCGCGATAGTGAGCACCATTAACTGTTATTGCCTTACCAGCCGCATTTTCGAAGAAGAATGGACCAATGATGCCTCCAGCCCAAAATCCGCACCAAACAGTGACACATTGTGGATGCATTTGTTTCTCAACAATCACTCGTGGATTTTCTGAACCCCAAATGCGATTAATTTTGTCGATTAACGAAGCCATCAAGATGAAAATGAGCCTCATCGCTGAAGATGATTTTGTTCGAAAAATAAGCATCCACTTGTTGTTGTTCCATAATCCATTCAACGAACTCTCTTCGCTGTGTGTGGTCAGTAGGCTTCAGTTCTTGAGTCAATTGAACTTTGTAGGCATAAAGATGCAAATCTTTCGTGAGAATACGCTGTAGAGAGCTTCTTGAAATGCCCAATTCAAGACCACGGTGCCGAATTGATGTTCCTGGACTCTCAGCAACACTCTCACGAACTGCTTCGATATTTTCTGTTGAACGACTTGTTGAAGGACGGCCAGAGTGTATAAGATCACATCACTAATTGATCCAGTTTCCTTGAATTTTTTAATTAATCTTTTCACAGTTGATGAAGTTAAATCACTATTCCGATCATATTTTGTACGAAAATTGCCAACTGTAGCTGCCAAACCTTCATTATTTTTAAAATATTGCTCAACAATGAAAATGCGTTGTTCTTTCGTGTAGCGCTTCATTTTTAATAGCCCTGAACTGTCAGCTGTCGCGCTGTCTTTTTTTTTCTCGTTGGCAACACTTTACTGTACAAATGGCGCTAAATTTAAATCTTGCGTGAATTTTGGGACACCCTATATATATATAATGATGCCAGTTTTTCTGATACAGTTACTGTATAATTAATTCCGTTATTAAACCTAAATCAAGCACTTTAACTTAATCTTACATAGATAATATTGCTGTTGTTATATGCCAACCTGTCGTTTCCAATTTATGATGACCTTGTGAACAAACCTCTCCATCTCAACGTGGTCTCTTGTCTTTTCTTCCAGCACTTGTAATTTCATGTTGGTAAATTTGTTTTTTGTTGTCCCTGCTGCTCTTCCCACTATCTTACTCCTCTCTTTCTCACGTCTCCTAAATCTTCTCTAACATACTTACTTTTTTCTGTGATTCATCTAATCCATGATATGCCCATAATGCATTAATTTCTCCTTAGCATTCAATTCTTCTGAGGAGTATTCTGGCTTTATGGTGTCTAAGACCTTGTTTAGTCATTCTTGTTGTCCAGAGAATTCTTAGTAGATCTCTTCTATGTCCATAATTCAAATGAATCAGTTCACTTTCTGTCTTTCTTAACGTCTATGTTTCGCATCCATACATCACGACTACTAGATAGACTATTGCTTTAACAGTTCTAACTTCCATGGCGTTACTGACATCTGTATATTTCATAATGTTTGTCAAGTGTAACAGACCATTTTTTAATTACATCTTCACATTGACCATTCTTAGCCTGTTCAAAAGTATGCTTGGATAAGTACAGTAATTTCTCTGTAATTTTAATTTATCTTCCTCGATCATAAATTCATCCAGCTTGCCAGAAGCTGTCATTTTTATTTTATGGATATTTAAATTAGGCATTGTAGATAATATAGGATGTCTTAGTGAGAAAAGTAAGTTGCTATTTTAAGTTGTAAATCAACAAATTGGAAACCACAAAGGGGAGAGAAAGTAGATAAGATAGAGAAATGTTCTTTGATGAAAAGAAATTCATTTAAAAGATGTAATTTTGAACATACAATGCATCATGTAATTAGATATATTATTTGTTAGAAGTAAGAAACTTGAAACATTTTGACGTATTCGTTTTCCACATGGGATATATACGTTTCATTAGTTACGTTTATTGAACTTTATTTGTGAAATGTTAAATAAAACTACTTTAAAAAACAGATTTTTCATGGATTCATGATCATCAAGTTCCTGATAGAACCATCCAGAGATATACAGGGTGGTGTGATAGTACTAGATGAAAAGTTTACTTTATTACGAATTACATTATTGCTTTACATCAGAGGTTTATATTATTATTCCTTTCGACAATTTCCTCCAAATTAATTAATCTGAGGGGACTCCAATATTGTCAGATCTTATATTTCGGTTTTCTAAGATAATTCTAACTGTATCAATGTTCCTAGATCTTGATTTTCTTTTAGATCTTTTTGCTGTCATCTGGTTATCAAACACCTGCTTTGCTAATCATTCCTCTCTCCTTCTGTTTAAGTTATCATACCGCTTGAGATTATTTCTGCGTACACATTCTCGAATACTAACAATGTCAAGTTCTTTTATAATTTTTAACATGACTCTGCCATTGATGGAAATATGTTCACTCTCCTGATTTTTCTCAAAAAAACCCATATCTATGGTCTCATCTTTGATCAAGTGTTTTACGGCTTACTTAGCTCTTAGATTCCTCAATTAAAATTGTTTGAACACTGACTCTCCTGGATACCAGCTTTATTTATTTTATTAATTGCGAACATATTTAAGAGCCTCCGTAACTCAGTCGGTATAGACGAAGCCCTTTTGTCGGAAAGACCGGGGTTCGATTCAGTCCATGACGTGAGGAACTTTTATCCCCCCCAAAGTCAGGTGTTTTTAATACTGACTTTCATGCTATATTTATTACAACAGTTATTCAATTTAGTTAAGCAATCCTGCAAACTTGTAATGGGTTTATTTAGGAATATATAATATATAATCTGCATAAATTAAAGAGCTGAGATTAATATCGCCAAATTTGATATCTGGTTTTATTATTATTATACGAATATCTCCATAGAACCAGAAGACTCATTGCGGGAGACCCACACTAACCATTTTTCACACAATACTATCATACCTCTCCTTAAACTAATTCACTGTTGGGGGCACTCATAACTACCTCTGGCAATCCAATCCACTCATTCGCCACTCTCCAAGCAAAGAACCTACTCCACACACACTTACTAACTGCACTCTTTTACAACTTATAGGGGTGAACCCTTGTTCTCACCCTATTACTCATGTCCTGAAAAAATTCTTTTATGTCAGTCTTATAAACTCCGCGAGGGGACACGACTGCCATGTCTCCTCTCCCCCGCTTGTCAATCAAACACTGCAACCCACACACCTTCAGTCTCTTCTCATAGGAAGCATTCCACAGATCTGTCACGAGTTTGGTCGCTCATCTCTGAATCCTCTCCACTACCTTCTGATCTTGGAGATCAGAAAGTGGTGGAGAGGATTCAGTAATCCAGATGTAGCCGAATCATAAACTACAAGAAAGTTTTTGCTTTTGTCTCCCTTGTAAGACTTTTATATTTCATTAACATCAGTTATGTCGACTTGGCACTTCTCTAATTCTTCTGGCAGTTCGACTTCTTTTACGTTGATACTTCTTGTTTATAGTACCTATTTGAATTCTGCTGATGTTGATCTCTCACGGAATCACACTTGCTGATTCCGCTTTTATTTGTCCTAATTCTCTGACAAAACTAGTGGAGACCTTGTTTATCTGGGGGAAGCCCCAGCCTATGTGACTTCCAGGGGCGACTTTTCATCTTGTTGAACCACTATTGTCTTTTGGTTTAAGCCAACATAGGATACGGTCGGTTTGGTCGACTAAACCCCAAATTGCCAACTCATCCACGTTCATTTAATATTCATATAGATACCTACTAATGGATGCACCACGAGAAGATAAGGATTGGACAACAGATCACCCGATCGATTCTTTACATCTCTTAAAACGCTACGTGAATCCTCCGAGTTATCTGACTTTGATCCAGCGAGAAAAGCTTGGATTATCGAATTTCAAATCTGGTCATCGAAGCCAAATAGAAGATAATTCTATTATGAAAAATAAATTTATTACATAAATCTAATTGTAGTATACCTCGTCATTCTTTAACATTCTGTTTCTAAACAAGAAGTGTGATGCTCTCTCTTTTTCTCTCTAAACCGTATGGCACGAGTATAATAATAAGTTATCACCTCCTCATCAGTGATGAAGATGTGTTACAGGACTGATACCAGTACAAGTTTTGATGATGATGTTTTAGATATTCCATCTGGAACTCATACACACAACATATAGTACATCAAGTGGTTAGTGTTCTTCCAGGCCTTTTCATGCCATCCGGGCACCTCATCACGACCACTTTACATTTGCTCAGCTTCCACATGAAATGATTATTATTTCAAGTCACTTTCTAATATCTTCATTTGTAATATGATTCTGCTACTAATTGTATCCATCTCTTTGCCTTAGTTTTACTTAAAACTTTCGTATCTCTGATCTCTTGTTTTCTGGGAGCTGTTTAAATATGCTAAAAATATATACAAGCTATCGTTTAGTAGTTTACTACTATTGTGTCTGTTTTGCATAATGTTATATCACACATTTTATAAAAGAGGATACACGAAAATAACATCCGTGTAAATTTAATATGAAATAGAATAGGAGTTTAAATTTTTTTAAAGAACTGCTTGATTTAACATAAAGACCAAAAAATAATCTTAATTATCGCATCCGTCAGTGATCACATAGAACACCGCTAATAAGGCTTCATTCGCTGGTAGATGTTTAGTAGCCATCATCTTTGGCATAGAAAAAGCCCTTGTATAATTTCTATCACTTGCATTATGTAAAGATCGGTGATTCATTTATATTATACCATTAACAATTGATTGTCACGTTAACAGTATCAGTAGGCATTCTTTACTGTACGCTTAAATATTTGTCCTTTGTGACTACAGAGAAATGCTCTTTGTAGTAACTTAAAAAAAAAAGAAAACTATTTTCATAAGACGGTTACTGTTTCTTTGGTTTCTAGCTCTCTCTCAAAGTACACTTTGTGATACATTCCTTCGTTATTTAACGACACACTGAGTTTGGTTGTCCGGTGTACACTAGTTGCGACTCTTATATGCGATTCTCTGTTTATCATGAGTAAGCCAATAGCCACTTGAGACGGAACAGCTTCAGAATCTGGCTCTTTTTTTTTCCTCTCTTTTTTAAAATAGCTTCTTTTTTTCCCTTCAAGTTAGATGTAACAATATGTTTGTGTGTACGTGCGCGCGCGCATAATATATGCATATAAGCATATATTATTAAGAACTAGAACAAGCTTTCTTGATTTGCAGCATTGCAAATCAGATTTGTGTTGTTAACACATTTTCAAATCTCTGTATGCCATTTTAATCATTATAATAAAAGAGCTATTACTCGAATTTGAGCGAAATAAGAGTATCAAAATTAACACAGTCCTAAACACAACCTGTTAATGTTTGCTCTACAATTTAAGATCCTGTATGATATATTCATGAATATTTTGTACTAATATGCAAGATTCTTTCTTATATTTAAAATCAAGTGAATTAACTACAGTAACTCAATCGAATTTTGGTCATTTTGCTTCTTGCGTTATAGTCTGATATGGAAACAATGAATCTTTTTTAAAATTACTTTCTTGGTAACTTTTACCATGAGAGACAGTTGCTCCTATTAGTATTAGATATTTTCTTTTCTTTCTTTTTATATCGACCCTTAGCGCCTTAGTAGTGTGTGGATTTGATTGATGTTCCTCTTGAGATTTTTGATTTTGTAATCTTTGGAATAAATTAGACAGGGAATACTGTTCAGAATATTAACCAGAAAACTGTTTTCTGAATAACTAACCATTCATGACAATAATTGTGTTGTTAGTACTCGTCCTCTTCCATGACGTATCATTTATCTAATCGTAATTTTTTTTTGATTAAAAGCTGCTCGTAAATCATTATCTGCTGTGTGCATAATTTGTTTCGAAGAATTTTTGATTATTTAAAAATTTGGGCATAGGTTTATGTGATAATTCATTTGTTATTTATTGCAATTTACAAGCTGATAAGATGTTAAATATTCCTGTTCATTTTTTTAAATTCCATTACGACAAAATGATTTACTCTTTTAATACCCAAATAAATTACTGTTTAGTACAGTGATTTATTACTATTTAATACAATGACATACTTCATGCTAATACTCTGTGATGTCTCCTAACCTCGTAATGCTTTTATCACAGGTTGATTTCTCTATAAACATCGTTCATAAATTTATTTTACATAGTGCGCTGCCTTATTATAGTATGATACTCAACTTCGAGTTCTAGAGTGATTATTTCCACTGTCTGAGTTATCATGGAAAGAATAATTTATTTCCTGTATACGTTTCAAGGTGTTATGTTTTGATGCTAGTATCGCTTATTCCATCCTTTGATAATCCCATTAGTATGGCGAAACCGAAAGAACAAAGCAATTAAACCAACATTTCCGTAAGTCTGTGTTTCTGCAAGTGACCCTGAGACCTCGGTCGTGATATGGCGCCATTTGGTTTACGGAGCATGCTTCATATTTGTAAGCATCTCATATCGTCCGCTGTTCTCCGAGTTAAGCTCGAATTTCGCTGACGCAGTGGGTGGTTTGCTAGCTCCTTCCGGTTCGTGTTACCACCAGCATTGTCGTTTGGCTTCGTCCGAGCTTTCCGCTGCACCGATCGTGACTCACTGTTTACACAGATAAACGAAAAGTATCTTGTATACTCTACACACTTTGCCCCAAGATACATCTGTTGCACGCATTGTAAAACAAAGAGCTCTGACTCTGTTTCTCCTCCCTCTTCCTCAAGAATATAGCAAACGGCTTGAACATACTGTGAGATAAAAGGAGCACGTTGTTCGCTAACTGCATCACCCGTGAAAGCGAAAACATTCTTATTGCCTTGAATTTTCCAAACAGCGTCGTACAGACTTGTACTGCACTTCATGGATTTGCTTCCCTGTGTTTGCTTGGTTACAAAGGAAAAAAATCCGAAAAACATGTACTATTTATATATAATAGGAAATTCACTAATGTCTTGAAAATATTACAGCGATTTTGCATTGCCTACATTCGTGCCATTGTTTATGATTAGTGTCCAGATAAATAAAAAAAAAATCCACTTGATGAATATCGAATTAAATCAGACTGGACTGGGAGAAGATAGCCACTTGTGCAGTTCTATACAATATATGCTCAATCAAAAGGAATAACAATTTGATAATACCAGTTTTGCAAGTTGGATTTGTCTGGGTCAATGGGATTTATAGTTCATCAGTAAAGTAGTATAATAATAATGTTATAGTTATATGACGTGCACATTTTATGTACTATAAATTTCAGTTTTTAATTAAAATATGTAAGTGTGCTGATTCACGAATATATTTTATACACATTGTTAAATATCAACGTTTTCACATTAGAAGAGAGAGAGAGAGAGAGAGAGAGAGAGAGAGAGAGGGGGGGGGGACTTATTATGACTTATTTCCTCGATAAAGCTGAAATTTTGTCTCTTGAGATTGGTTGTAAAATAATTTTTAAAGTTTCAGACCGCGCAAAATCGCAATTTGATTTTGATACACATTTTTATTTTACCTTTTCCTGATCATTTATTTTTATATTTTTTAATTTAAATCTTTAGGTGCTTGTTAATATTCATAAGGCAGTTCATAAAATGTTTCTAAGATTGTTCTAAGAATTTCTTTGTCAGAATGTCATGCCTGGTAAATGTACAAATGAATGTTTAATTAAGTCGGATTAAACATCCATATTTTAATAAACTGACAAGACAAAATGCCTTCATTGACAACTGAAGTTTCTGAGTAGCCTGTATCAAGCTTATTCCACTTTTACATATAATTTCATATAATTTCTATATATATATATATATATATATATATATATATATGTAGAAAGTATTTTACCTTGGGTATAATGAATGTTAAAAATACCAAGCAATTTTAAACCTGATTTTACACCATTTCCCAAGTAAGCAAACAGAAGTTTGCGCCTGCAAGTCTAGCGGATCCTACAGGTAGTGCAAGACCAAGGCAACTCGTGGTAAAGGTGGAATAAGTACTGATCACTAATCTTAATATTTACCTTTAATGCCAAAACACATCTCCAAGAAGGGTGATGTATGATGTTTTGTATTAAAGGCAAGGGAGCCACAACCCAGCCCGGTTTCAACCTTTATTGAGGTCTCATCAGTGGGAGCCAGGATAGAAATAGTGGCCCCCTTGCCTTTAATACAAAACATCATACATCCCCTTCTTGGAGATGTGTTTTGGCATTAAAGGTAAATATTAAGATTAGTGATCAGAGCTTATGCCACCTTTACCACGAGTTGCCTTGGTCTTGCACTACCTGTAGGATCAGCTAGACTTGCAGGCGCAAACTTCTGTTTGCTTACTTGGGAAATGGAGTAAAACCAGGTTTAAAATTGCTTGGTATTTTTAGCATATATATATATATATATATATATATATAATTTTGTCTTCTTTTGTGCTAATTGAATATACCCGAAGTCTTTAGCCGACATTTCATTGCTGTCTACACAGGCTGCTGTAAACTATAAGGTTACCTTACCTCCATTGGACCGAAAATGGTCAGAAAGGATTATCAGTGTAGAGAAACTATAACATATGTTATAATAAAAGGAGAAAATTCTGTTATCACGAGGATTGTGATTTTGAGGTATTTCGATGCATGTCGAGATACTGCATTGCATTCCTAGCTGTGCGTTCTGTTAATATAAAAGGCTAGTAAAAAATTCAGTTTCGTTTTTGTCTTCTTGTGGTTGGTGAAAAACGTTTGCTTTTATTTTATCCGATTTCACTGTAAGTGTAAAATGATATGCGCGGTGATGTGTTCCCTTTAAGTTTCACATTCATGAGGAAAGTTTACTCTTAATATTCCAAGAATTCACAATAGATATTGCAGATTAGTGAATTCAAACGACTCTTTAAAATTGTTTTAATTGTAATGCATCTTGTACACATCAATTTCAATTTCTTGAATTGGAATGGGATGTCACTTGTAATCTTTTTAAGATTTCCCAGCTAGTTATCTGCTCAGTTAAGGAAATTGCTTTTCATCACAAAAAAAAGATAAACCAGTTCACTTTTTGTCTTCTTCCACTTCAAGTGCTGTCTTTCGCTAAAAGTAGTAAAAAGGCGCATTCTAAAGATTTCTTATTTAATGGGTTTGAATAATATTTTATGGGCAGAAAAGCAATGCAGCCGACTGTGTATACTCCATAAGCTTTCCGTGTATCACCGCTTTCATAGTTTCTTTGGACATTTCGTGCAACACTTACAAGACGATCTCTAAAAGACTCTTTTATTCTAATTTATTTATTTGATTAAGAGTTCATACGATCTGAAAGGACTAATTTAAACTCGTGTGCTCTTCTGAGAATCAATTAAAAATCCAGGAGACTTTGAAACCACAGGTTTTCTGGCTATCAACCGGAGCTCTGATCAGCTACTTAACTTTCCTATGCGGTTTGGAAGTGCACCATCATTCGGAAATATAAATTAATTTTACAGTGATTATTTAAAATTTTAAATTTTAAATAGTTTAATCATTTTAAGTAATTTAAATTTTACCTCTTGAGGAAGAATAACTGCTGTTTTCGGTAATACACTTATAAAGAAGTTCGGAAATAAAAGATGTTAAAATCGAGGAAAGATATACGGAAATAACCTTCATTCCTATACACCTCATAATTGTAAGAGAAAATCTTGCATTCAGGCAATTTGCTAGCTTAAGCTGATCCCGTATGTTTTATTTTATCTCATCAAACGAAACAACGCATAATGTTCTAATTGTTAATCTATAAATATCCAAATTATTAGACACTAAATTACTAAATTTATTACTGCGATAGTCAATGGTAATGCACATCGTTTACTGATATTACCTTCACAGAGCTACAAAGTACTGTAATAATACTGTACAGTATACATTATTACTACCTTCCTATCAGAAGGTTTACCTCAAATTAATTTATAATTATTAAATCTTCAATACCAAATTCTTACCAAATTTGTAGAAAAAAGAGCCAACCTTGTACATCATAGAACAAGTGAACTTTTTAAAAACTGGAAACCAACAAACAGAATAAAGAAAAAAATCAACAATGCATGAAATCATAGAAAATAAACTTCCCTTGGATTGTCCAAATTAAAATAGCCGACTACCCAGCATTTCCTCCAAATCAAGACAGGAAAAATATAGTTATCAACTCTGAAATAGGGAAACATGAGAAAAAAGCCTAGAAAACTCTGAAATCTTGAAATCATTAGTCCTTTCAAAAATAATGGAATATGGACCTGACTCAATAAAGATCTACACAGATGGCTCAAAAAAAATCCAAATGGCAATTCTGGGAGTGGCGTACTCATCTATGGCTCTCATAATATAGAACTAAAAACAACTAACAGTATTGGATGCAACTCATACCATGCAGAATTAATAGCCATTAACACAGCACTGCAATATTTGGACAAACAAAACCCCAAGGAGTTTATAGTTTTCACATATTCTTTAGCAGCCCTTCAAGCTATTAAGAACTGCTACACTAGCCATCAAGAAATACTTAGAGATATAGCAAAAAAACATAAACAAACTGCATAAGGATTCCGAAATAATCTTCCAATGGATCCCATCACATGTGGGATTAAAGAGAAACGAAACTGCAGATGAAGTAGCAAAAATGGCCGCAACATCAAGTGATACCACAGATTTCGATCATTTTAAAACTACCCAAAAAGAAAACATAAAAAGAGCAATTCTTCAGGACATGACTCACCACTGGTGCTCAGCAGAAAATCCAGGAGCCATCAACTCCAAGTTTAATCGCAGTGCCACTACCATGATCTCTCGCCTCAAGACCGACCACACAAGACCAATCAAGTTTAGCAATAGCATAAAAGTCTTCCCCACCTGCAAAATCTGTGACATTGAGGAGGCATCACCAATGCATTTGCTAAACTGTATGAATATTTCTAAATGTGAACTCTATAACAACTCAGAAAAGATGCTGTATCAAATACATGAACTTGACCTCTATGATCTGGTGTAATAATACCATGGGATAATAATTTAAAAAAAATCTTCAATACTGCCATATATTACCTTTCGTTCCATAGCACTATTATGTGCATCAGTTCACTTACATATTGATTTTCCCTACCATCCTTGCATCAAACATTTCTTACTTAACCTCTTTACTCTGTTTAAGTGACGGGAAGAGAGAGAGAGAGAGAGAGAGACTAACAAAGGGCTGATTATATTTCAAGTTTTTTTTTTTCATTTTAAATATGTTTCTGCTATTGATACGACTTAGTTATTCCCATAATTTGCTGTCATATCTTGTTCTTTAGTGTTCGATCAACTGCTTTATAGAATTCTAATCAAATTTTCAGATCCATAAGTTAAATTTGTTGAGGCACTCTCATATATTGCTATGGTTAATCTCTCTCTCTCTCTTATTTTATATAATTTCATTCAACTCGCTCCCACCATGCCAGAACTATTTCTTCTATATGTTTTTCATGTGACTATTTTATAATTTATTCTTTTTTGTTACGCAGTTTTCAGTTTAATTGAAGAGTCCTGAAGTCTTGTTAAGACGGTCACTCCCGTACTTCATAGGGTTCGGGGATTGAAGCCTTCTGATAGAAGTGGTAGGGTCAGATTCTCTATCCACACAGAGTTAGGACAATCACAAACATCCATGCCATGTCGGGATTCGAATCCGAAGCCTCTTGGCTGAAAAGCAGATACGCTAACCACTCGGCCAACCAGGCTGGCTATTTGGTCAGTGAAGTCTCAAAGCAGCAAGCTTATCTTCATTTTTGAATATCTCGGCGAATACACCACCCCCACTTTACGATGATCCTCTTAATACGACGCTTTCCAGTTATTACCGATGCCTATTTACAACGCTGAATTCATTCATGACAATTTTAGCGACATGACTCTTAAATCACCGTTGCGCAGTTTTCTTGAGCTGTTTACGACACTGTTGCTCGCTACATCTGTTTCTGTGTTTCACTATGAAGTACCAAATATTTATAACTGTTATGTTTAAAATGGTAGATGAAATTTAGAGTACTGTTGCTTCCACTGGGAAGAAGACATATGAGTATTATATTTGATACTAAGGTTAAAATGAATAAATTTAGTGACGTTGGTGTATCAAACACTGAGATAGGCTTCAGGCTAAACTTACTTCGCACTACTGTTGTACAAAGATTCTCAGGGAAGTGAAAATTGCTACACAAGTTAATACTATGGTTAACCGTAAACGGGACAATCTTATTAGTGAAATGGAAAAACGTTTCATGGTGTAAATTAATGATTAAACTGGTTGGCGTGTTCCTTAAACCATGCTATTTAGAGTAACTTTTACTTTTTTAACTTTTACGTTTGAGAAAATTATTCTAAATTTTTCGTTTTCATATTTGACATAAATAAATACTTTATTTAGGCCATTTACGTGCACATTGGCTGCTTAAAAGCATTATTAAACTCGAAAAAAAAAAAAGACATTGACGTACTATGCAACGAAATTCGTTATATCGCCTATTGCTGTGGTCTGGAACCTAACGATTCGTATGACTGTTCTTACTAATTGTATCACCGAAAGTGAATATTTGACATTGGGTCTTTTTTTTTTTTTACTTGTTTTAAATGTTATGCGATTTCTCCTAGTTATCTGACATTGATTCTTAATTTGTGGGTAGCTCAGGAGATTTCTCCTTACAATTTCAAATGCTCCCAACAAACTTTGAAACAACAACGCTATCTGTAGTCACGCGAAGAAGGATTACATTTTTCCACTTAGCTAAGTGGAAGAGAAATATATGCGCAGTGACCTTGGTTGAAGTAAGATAACTATGTAAAATGACAAAAATAAATAAATAAGTAAATAAATAATAAAAAGAATCCTTAGCTCGCCCACGGTGCTACTGTAGGCGGGAGACAAATAAAAAAAAATTCTTCGAAAACCTAGAATCAGTTTCTAAAACGAAAGCAGTAATTTTGTTCTAGTTGAGAATGAGGAATATGAAGAAGAAAACATTCTCATAACCGAATGCTGTATTTTCTTCCCATAGATTTTGGAATATACGGGTTTGCTCGATCCAAACTAAACTAATATGTATACCGCCAGTATTCATAGTCTGAAGGGAAACTTGTTTAACAAAGATGGGTAGGATATTGATTTAATTTTTTTCCAGTTGAAATCAGGGGTGTGGGCTGCATTAAATAAAAATGTGTTTAATAAGGTGAAAAAATCCATTCTCGATTTCATTTAATATAGTTTTTAGGCAGAAATGCACTGGGAGAATATGCAAAAGTTGTTGAAATAAAAAGCATGAACAATTTTATTTGATATATATTCCAGAAAAGCCGCTTATTTTTTCGTTGAACTTTCTGAAAGTTAATGGTTGTATTATTAGTATAGTTGAAAAAGAAAGAGCGTCGCTGGAGTAGGCTGAAGGTTAATTGTGTCAACACCTGCATGGGCAACACGTGCTGTATAGCTGACGCTGTGCAGTTAAAATTTCATTAACGTTCGGGAGAGAGCGCTGAGAATATTTAAATTGTGCACAAAACACCATCTCTTCAACTGAGAGGAATAGAGAGGATATGCAAAACAAAGCAAGTGAAAAATAAAGGACTGGAAAATAAACCTGCTTCAGAAATAATTAACTGCTTTGAACATGGATAGAAAGAAGAAGCGTTTGAATGCACAGCGTTTAACAAAGGTCGGCGACAAAGGGTTCTAAAAGACTTGCTGACGCATGTTCTCCCTAAGTAATTTTGTGATTCTCATGATGTTAAGGGTACCCGGAAAAATAACAAGTAGTTTTATCATTAATCTAGAGGGTAACACAGATATTAAATTTTAGCTTTAATAAAGGATGATGCTTTATCTTTGAGCGCAATGCTCAGTGCAAAGAAGAAACCTTGGAGGTATTACATTCACACAAGCTTTAGAATCAGGAAGCACAAATCATCCTGCGGTTTGGCGCGTATAGTATTTAAATAACTGTGGTCAGTAGTGAGTCTAATGATCAGGTTGGAATTTAGTGTTTGAACTTTTTTTTTTTTTGTAATTTAGAGTTGCCAATAAATTATTATTATATGCTTATAATAGCTTAAATTCATTATGCATTCAAAATTAATATAATGTATTAATATATTTAAAAGTGTGTATTATTTAAAATAATGCATATTTAGTCGCTTTCATTCTACAGATTATTAATGGAATTGATTGGTTTGGAAAAAAAAACACATTAAATTAGAATTTACTGCTTCTTTTGTCTCAACGCAGAAAAACAAAACGGCATAGTAATGAATCAAATAAAAAGCTTATCGGGTGATAGCGCTTCCCTATTTACCAGCCAAAGACAAATTTACATATTATATAAAATTTAGATTATATTATGGGTAGTTAAAAAGACATACTTGGTCGTGAAGTTTCAGAAGGTAGGGATGGTAAGATAATTGGAGCTGAACTTGATGAATCGCACCGTACAGTACAATATGAGAAAGGTGTTGAGAATTAAGCTTAGTCGTGTGAATTTAAATACGTACATTGAATAGCCGAAAATGAAACATGAGTATAAAGAATAAACAGCGAAGGTGATGAATGGAATGGTTTTAGGACTTAGAATTTAAAATTATGAAATCTGGCATGAAATTAAACAAACGTTTATAAATTTCTGTGTGGAAACGTCATAATTCCCAAGTGGTCTATTGACTGTCGGAAGTTATGGCGGTTCTTTGTGCATGGATTTAATTATTCCCTTGTAAGAAAGGGCAGTCAGACCTCGTTTAGAATAGTGCATTCAGTGTGGGAGTTCCTTTATTGAATACAATATTGACATGCTGCAGAATGTGCAGATAGATAGATAGATAGAGAGAGAGAGAGAGAGAGAGAGAGAGAGAGAGAGAGAGAGAGAGAGAGAGAGACCAGATTAATATTTGAAACGAGTGGCTGAACTTAAACTCTCAGAATAACTAAGTTAACTAAGGATATTTTGCAATTTCCAAAGAACCACAAGTCAGGAACGTTGTTTTTAATCAATGGATGTTTACTGGCTTAGGAAGGTATTTTGCTGGTAAACAAATTCGAGGAAGCCATATTTGAATGTATTAATTTAGTATGACTGGTATTTTTTATACTTTATACTTAGGTACTATGTTTTTATTATTAATCCCCATATATTAGTTATCCCCAAATATTAATCCATATTTGGGGATAACTTTCAATGATAATGAGTATTTAGAGAAGTGAAAGCATGATATTCCACATAGATCGAGATGATGATGAAGTAATTTAAAGCATGATATTCCATATACGCAGGTATGATTATGCAATTTTACTACAGGGCCAAAAAGCTGTTTTCTCTAATATTGCTATATAATTGACTGTATCACCAGTTGCGATTAATACAGGTGATTCTGGTTATGTATACTAAGATTTGCCGTTTTCTTTATATGATGTTCGATTCAAGAATAGTATTTGCAAATAATTTGTGTCTGAAATTCATAATCTGACGTAGTCTTTGATGATATAATTTTAGTTCCTTTGAAGTAATTTTTTTATCACTTTCATTAGGAATATTTTGTCCTTATTCGGGATAAGGATATAATATGATAAGGTATTTTTGGAACATCTCGCTTGTGTTGTTTGGATTTACTACTGCAGCAAAACGTTTCCGTTAATTTCCCAGTTTCTTGATGAAAAAAAAAAAAAGTTTCCTGGAGATAAAACTCGGCCACCTCCGTAGGAGATCTAAAGTAACAGTACCAATTTTAGAATAAAACAAATATACCAATATATATAATAACAGCTTATTATTATTTCTTTCCAGAATGGTTTCAATCTTTATTTAGTGTACTGAGATAATATTGTTCTCTTCCCTAGCTGCTAATTAAATAGCCTTATAATTATTGTATTTAATAGGTATATATACATTTTCTTGTGACAGCACTGGTTGAAATCCTACCCAGAAATCCTTACTCACAATGATGTTAGAAAATTAAATTGAAGGTTAAATATACAGGTGGCGTTACACACCGATTGCGATTTGAATTCTGAGCAATATCGCAGGAGCGTGGACTCAAATGGCAATTGCATGTTAACATTGTGGCCTTTGCCATCACCCCCCCCCCCCTATATATCAGAGAAATGGCGATTACCAGAGAATAATAAGTTACAGCCATTTTCTCACGACTACGAATAGGCAGACTCCACTCGTTATTAAATGGAGGAAATTAGACTTTTGACATTAACTTATTGTTATACAGTAATTTATATGTACCTTACGTGTAAATGTATGCTAGTGTAGGTGTTGCGTTTGCACGCTCATATGCTTAGTCATTTATTAAAGTTTCGCGTGTTGCAGTTATGCATGATCATGAATCAGTAGATGTTATGTAACAAGAGAAATAGCTTGTACCATATATATGCATAAGTATTATCGTAAATACCTTATTTAAATTTGGTATATTCACAAGGATATTAAGAGACTTTCAGTTACGTTTATGTTTTAACTTGAAGACATTTTCGAAAAAGTGGGGAAAAAAGTGTATTTTCCTAACGCTTTTGTTGGTCATCTTTTTAGCATCCACACACAAGCCATTTTTATTTAATCTTATAGCTGTTCTTTTCTTTATTCCTTCTTTCTTTCTTTGAGAAACTTTTCGTTGTACTGTGTAGAGTAATACTCTTTTTAGAAAAATTCTAAGATGTTTAATAAAATATTCAGCGCACTTAATTCTATTTACACTTACATTTCTAATTCGAGTTACGTATTGCTTTAACTCTTTTTATTTAAATGATACCGAAAGTAATCCAGAAAAGAATAGTTAATGCTTTCATGTAAATATACGTAGTACATCGGTGTTTGGGCTGTCTTATTTGCACTTCGTTAAAGATTCACAACGTAGATAAAAGATTTTCGATTTTTTCTTTCAGCTTTGGGATGACTTTCTTATGCTTATGGGTCTGTATAATTCAGACGTAAGAAGTATTTCGGATAAAGAGGTATTTGCTTATAGCTCTTTTATTTCGTTTTGAAAAGAATAATTTTCAAAAACGATACCATATTAAAGAACTGTAGTCAGTTGATTTGTTTTGAATAGTTTAGTCATTGAAGTATGAAGTTCTTAGTCCAGAGGTGTCTGTAATTGTATCTTACAATTCTCAAATAATAATAATAATAATAAACTGAGTTGTAAATAAACTCTCTTTCAACCGTCATCTTAGAACAACTATCGGTTATAATGGAAATGGATCTCGCTTGTAGCGGAAAGATTACAGGGTCCAAAATTGCTCTTTTTCTCCAAGTGAAGATTATTTTGTAGATCCTTACTTCAAAGATTAAAACATTGAGCTACCTTTATGTAGTTCAGTGTTCTAAATTAACAATAGAAGACACGTAACGCAAAAGACCTCTGAGAGAAAAAAGGCCATCTGGACTGGTTTTATTTATCTATTTGCTGAAAATTGTACTATATTCATCCATTAAACCATACACATGTCAAATGCAGAATGAAAAGCATTTCGTATCAGTCGAATTGATAAAATTAATGAATTAATTATTATGATAATATTACTCGTTACACCTGCCGCTGTATCATAAGCCTAAGTAAATGGAGTGCAGCTTATAGATTCAGGAGGGTAATGATGTTTATAGAGCACCGCGGTGTCTGGGTAATGAGTCAAAATGATTTCCCTTTAAAGTGGTTTAGCACTGTATTCTACCGTTCAACTCCGGAAAGTCACTCAAAATAACCGTGCATTCTCCCATGAGCTCAGCTATTGGTGGCTACGTAGAAACTACATTTCTACCAATTTCCAAAAGTTGGTGGTTAAGGCTAAAGGATCTCCACCTTTTCCGTTTGGGAAATAAAAAAAGATGATAATGATTTTCTTTTTACAAAAATATTTTGGTTCTGGTGTGTGCGTGCGTGTGTGTGTGTGTGTGTGTGTGTGTGTGTGTGTGTGTGTGTGTGTGTGTGTGTGTGTGTGTGTGTGTGTGTGTGTGTGTGTGTGTGTGTGTGTGTGTTAGAATGTACATCCCTAACCCACTGAGATGCTTTAAATGTCAAGGATATGGACATGTCCAAACTGCCTGTCGTGGTTCTACTACCTGTGCTCGATGTGGTAGTAAAGAGCATAATAACAAATCTTGCTGTGCAAAAAAATCTAAATGTGTCACCTGTCAGAGATATCATCCAGCTTACTCTCGTGCATGTCAGAAATGGAAAGATGAAAAAGAAATACAAAGAATGAAAACAGAGCAAAACATAACATACCAGGACCCAAAAAGAAAGTTAGCCACTATCTCACCTGCTCTGAGATCCTCTTATGCTGAGAAGGTAACAATTAAGAAAGTGACAGTAGCAGCTCAAACTTGTATGTCTCTTCCACCATTTGATAATTTCACCATACCTGCACCTTATGATCACTAGTACTTCTCTGTTGAGCGCGTCAATCACATGACCTATGGCCTTACTCCAGAGACAACTCCAAAAATGATCCCACTCGATTAAAACCCACTTGTCAAAAAACATTATGGCAAAGATATTACTTAAAGATAAACCACCAGATACTCCCACAGAAAAAATGGATACTTCAGTACCCAGTGAAAGTAAACTAAACTTACCAACTGACCCTAACACATCAGATGTATTCAATACTCTACCAGAGGAAGAGATGGACACTGGCCGTCCATACTCCTCCAAAACAATTGATAAATATGACAAAGGTAAGCCCTCAACCTCCAGAAAACCAGACAAGTCTATAAAACCAAAACAATAGGAAAATTTGTACAATGGAACTGTCGTGGATTTCGCCAGAATATCGATGATATCAAGATTTTGTTGCAGAAACATAAACCCTTATGTTTCTGTCTACAGGAAACGTACTTAAGACCCAGTGGTTGTACCCAAGTAATCACTGTTGTACCCAAGGATAGAACTGGAGGTCGTCCTACTCATGGAGGAGTAGCTATCCTACTGGGCAGTCATATTCCTTTCCATCAGGTTCAACTTAATACTTCTCTAGAAGCAGTAGCGATTCGCTTCTCCGTGGGATTTCTTATTACCGTATGTTCAATTTATTTACCACCAAGTGCTGATTTAAATTAAATTGATCTTTATAACCTTATCTCGCAACTGCCTGAACCCATACTTTTGATGGGTGACTTTAATGGTCACAATATTCTATGGGGTAGTGCCAACACTGATAGACGAGGTAAAATAATTGAAAGAGTTCTTGATAATAATAACCTCTCCCTTTAAAATAATAAACTCAATACTTTCTTCCATATACCTACCCGTTCATATTCTGCAACTGATCTTACAATCTGCTCCCATTCCATTCTTCCACTGCTCATGTGGGACGTTGAAGAGACCATATATGGAAGTGATCATTTTCCTGTTCTCTGCACAATGTCTTCACAGGAACCATGTTCATCCACACGGATATCTATATTGAAAATGGACCAGGCTGACTGGAACACCTTCATCTCATCTTGCAAAATATAATGCTAATGGCATGTCAAGCGCCTATCAATGAAGTGACGAAATATATAACAGAGTGCATTGTCCAGGCAGCAACAGCCTCCATCCCAAAAACATCATCTCGGTTTCCACTCTATGCAAAGCCTTGATGGAACCCAGAATGTCAGACAGCCAAAAAAGATCAACACAGAGCATGAGATATATTTCGTAGATATCCCACCACATCAAGCCTTATAGATTTCAAGCGTGCTCGAGCCAAAGCACGCTATGGGAGGCGTCAAAGTCAAAAACAATCATGGATCCAATTTACTACATCAAATAATAAAATGACTAGTCCAAAAATTGTATGGGATAAAATCCGGAAAATGAAAGGCAGATATAGAACACATTGTTTGTGTACCTTAGACCATAATGGAAGTGTTCTTGCTGATCCCAAAGCCATTGCAAACATTCTGGAAGAAAATTTTGCCAGAATATCAGCAACAGATTCATATCCTCCTGAATTTTTAATTCTGAAAGAACAGCAAAAGAAACAAAGACATTATTTTCTACCAATGTTCTTGAGCCATACAATTAGCCATTTGTTAATAGGAACTAAAAGAGCTTTCCTATTATCTCACACTAGTGCAGTAGGGCCTGATAACATCCATTATGAAATGATAAAACATCTACCATTATCTTCTATGGATCACCTTCTCTTACTATACAATAGAATACTTGCAGAGAAAGAGTTTCCAAATTCTTGGCATAAGTCAATTGTCATTGCTATCCTAAAACCAGGAAAATATCAAACACAGGTAAATAATTATCGGCCCATTGCTCTGACCAGCTTTCTTTGTAAAATACCAAAGAATGGTTAATGCCAGATTTCTCTGGTATTTAGAAAGCAACAATTTCTCCAATACACAATGTGGGTTCCGTAGACATCGCTCAACTTTAAACCATTTGGTTCGTTTAGAAACTTGTATAAAAGATGCATTTCTGAAGCAAGAACACCTTGTTTCAGTTTTTTTTTTTTGACATGGAAAAAGCTTATGGCATAGGCTGGAGATATGGCATATTAAAAGAGTTCTATAACCTGGGCTTTAAGGACACCTTCCTATATTTATTAAAAACTTTCTTTCCAGGCGAATTTTCCAAGTCAGAGTGGGAAATACGTTATCTCGATCATATCATCAAGAACAGGGTGTTCCCCAAGGCTCTGTCTTAAGTGTGACACTTTTCGCTGTTAAAATTAACTCAATCACCGAACAGCTTCCTCCCACCGTAGACAATGCTCTATATGTTGATGACTCCACAATTTACTGCCACTCCCGTAACATGAGGGTAATTGAAAGACAATTTCACCACGCAATTGATCATGTTTCTCTGTGGGCTCTTAGTAATGGGTTTAGGTTTTCAACAGAAAAAGGTATCTCTGTACACTTCTGTCGAAAACGCACTCTTCACCCAGATCCTGAATTAAGAATGGGACGCACTATTATTCCAGTAGCTACAGAAACTAAGTTCTGCGGGCTGATCTTTGACAGTAAACCTGCATTTCTAGCACATTTGTCAACTAAGAGAAAAGTGCAAGAGAACGTTGAACCTCCTTCGCACTCTATCCTCTACTGAGTGGGGTGCTGATCGAGCTTCATTGCTCCATCTTTATCGTGCACTTATACGTTCAAAGCTGAATTATGGGTCTCAAGTGTATGAGATTCTGCAATACAGAGTAACCTGTGATGGTTGGATTCCATCCATCATCAGGGTATACGGATAGCTACTAGTGCCTTTCGCACATCACCCACTCAGAGTCTTTATGTTGAAGCAAATGAACAAGCTCTATCACTTCGACCGAAACAGTTGTCTCTTAATTATGCCCTAAAGATAAAATCTCTCCCAGATCATCCTACATAGACTAGTCTCTTTTCTGTGCACTGTGAAGCTCAATACCACACACTTCAAACTGCCATACGTCCTTTTAGTATGCGTGTTAAAGAGACTATGCAAGCTCTTGGTATAAATGTCGACAACATTGCCTACACTAAACATAACAGCATCCCTCCTGGCAGGTTTGCACACCATCCTGCAACCTCTCACTTTGTCTGCTACAGAAATCTCATACTCCATCATCTGTATACCTCTAATTGTTTAATGTACACAGAGAAGCACTCTCTGATTTCTTGCTTATCTATACTGATTATTCAAGAACTAATACCACTGTTGGCTGTGCTGCTGTGTTTCCTGACATTATTATCTCCAACCAGATCCCACCTGATTGCAGTAATTATACAGCAGAGTTACATGCCATTCAGCTTGCACTTGTGCATATAAAAGAAAACTACTACCAAAAGTGTATAATTTATACAGACTCATTGAGCTCTTTACAGACTATATCCTCTCCTATGTATAATCCGCATCCAGTACTTTATGAGGTATTACACCTCTTTCACAAAATGAAAATCCTTAATTTTGATGTTCAGTTGTGCTGGATTCCCAGCCAGATTGGAATTAAGGGAAATGAGGCTGCAGCTGCTAAATCAGCTCAAACTTTCTCCGCGTACTGTTTGACAGTACCATATACAGACAGTTTATACGATCAAAGCTAATTGCTGAATGGCAGTCATCATGGCAGGAAGCATTAACAAACAAATTATATGACATTAAACCTAAAATTAAGCATTGACATTCTAGTCAACGAATAAAGAGAAGAGAAGTTGTTCTCGCTAGGCTTCGCATAGGTCATAGTCATCTTACACATTCTTATTTACTGAGAGCTAATGACCCTCCCATGTGGGAAAATTGCAATACATATCTCACTATTTATCATATACACCGGTAGAGTGCCAGCACTTTGCACGAGAGAGGAATGAAATTTTTGCCTACCTGACCAGACCATATACACTCAGGCAGATGCCGACAGACTTGGGCAGATGTTTTTAATTTTTTACAAAGAATTAATTTATACAAACACATTTGACCGTAATTTTGTTTATATGTAAATACTGTATTTCTTCACTTAACTTTTGTACGCATACATTACAAAATATGTAATGTTTTGTGATGTATATGTGATTTAGTTGAATACTAATGTATATATTATTCATTAGTTTAATTTCTGACCAATCATGTATTTCTGTAGCCTTGTGTTACCTTGTTGTAATTTTGTTAATATGTAAATACCACACTGCTAAACTTAATTTTTATGCACATATATTGTATAATAATTCCTCTTTAACTCTATGTATTATTGTAATAACATTTGTTGTAATCTTATTGTAGTAATCTGATATGTAGATACCGCATTCCTTGGCTTGGTGTTGTATATGCATTTTGTTTATTAGCTTATATTGTTGTCTAATTATGTACTGCCTTAAATGCTGCAGTAATTTTGTTTTATATGTAGATACTACATTTCCCAGCTTAACTTTTGTGCATATATATTATTTACTAATTTTTTTGACTACTTATGTATTGCTGTAGGACACCTTGTATATTTGTTTACCTTTCTTGTAATTTTGTTTATATGTAGATACGACATTGCCAAATTTTATTTTTAAGGATGCATGTTGTATAATAATTACTTTTTGCCTATTTATGTATGGCTGTAAAAACATCTGTTATAATTTTAACTATATGTAGATACTACATTCCTTGGCTTGGTGTCTTGTAGACGCATTTTGTTTATTTAACTTGTATTGTTGACAATTTTTGTTCTACTGTAACCTTTAACCTGTTGCTGTGCCTTTTGCAGCAATTCTGTTTCTATGTAGATGCTGCTTTGTGGAACTTAATTTTTGTACAGACATATTGTTTACAATTTTTTAAACTGCTTATGTATAGTTGTAACCTTAGTATGGCACGGCATGCCCTTTGTAATTTTTGTGTCAAATAAACTCTAAACCAAACCAAACCAAACGTAGTTAAAAGCCAAGCATGGTATTTTCAAAGCAGTAAGTTATATGATGGTCCACATTGGCTTACTGTTTTTGCTACCTTCCCTACCTTCAAAGACTTCCCAAACGACCGTGTCACGGTAGAATATGAACCCATGTCCTGTTAGTTGGAAACCAGAGACACTTCCACTCGGCCAATCAGACGAGCAATATATGCAAATATCGCGTAGTATATGCAAATTATGCATTAATCGAAATCACATCTGACTTCTGTATCTACGATGCACCATACGGCCATCGTAAGATAGAGTAAATGAGAAAGTGCAGTGATATTCATAATCGATGCCACGATGTCGATTTATTAGTTGGTTCTATACATGCCATAAAAGACGCTGATAGGTTTCGTTGATGGTAGCTACAAGTTAAATGGTTGTTCTGAGGGAGTCTTATGCGATCATAAGAGTAGCAACAACAACAACAAAGATTGGATTTGAGGAAATACTTTTCACAGTACTTCTAAATCCATTTCTGGAACTGTGAAAAATTAGTTTTCGAAAAACAAATCTGTTTTCAAAGCTCACGTCGTTCTTGACAGGAAACTGGATATATATTATATTTAAGTTATGAGCTTAATGTACTTTATGGCTGCTACTTACACAATGAAGTGGGACAGTGCTTTATCGGAGAAGAGCATGGCGTGTACGATTTTCTTCATTGCATTATTTCGTCGTTCGCTTCTCTGTTATGGGTGTCCAGTAGTGACACCCGTAACACTATAGTGACAAAAGTATAATTTTTAAGCCCCAGGTCGTTATTTTTTACTTTCTTCTGGTGCCAAGATGCTAATGCATCTTAACATCCCTTTGATGATGATATCGATAAAAATTGAGAATTAGCATGCGAACACTTGATATTTTTTTACGCAAGTGGAATTCATGGCCAGCAGGTAACTTAATTCTTTGAAACCTAATTAATGCTTTAGAGCGATTAATCCTATGTACATAGCGTATTATGGCTGTCAGTTAACATGATAAGACTGAAATTCTTTAGGGCTCATCCGTTAAAGGAATTAAATTTATTGATAAATTCGAAAATGATTTATTAGAAAATAAAGTCCAGTCTCTTTCTGGTGGTTCAGCCGATTGCTGTTGAAAGAAATTAGGTTAGATGAATACATTTAATACAAGTTTATTTTTTAAATTTAATTATACGGTTACATCCACAAAATCAACTTATCATGAAGTTTGTGAAATCAACTAGCTGTTCCACTTTCGTTAAGCGTAGAAAGAAACAGAATCATGTTTATATATGCGATTAAAGTATTGTGGTCGCAAGTGTTATGAATGGCACACTTGAATATTGAAATTTTGAAAACTGCACATAGATTTCTTTTGCGTCAATGATTTTCCATGTTTTGTGCTTGCTGCATCTCAGCGAGAGAGAGAGAGAGAGAGAGAGAGATACACGTGTGCACTCATTTGCGGTCAAAGCCAGGTCAATTACATTTTCATAATAGATTTTTCGAAAGATTGTCGTTGTGCACGCGGAGAGTTGCATTAATCTGTGCCTGACTTAGAATGAAGCGTGCAGTCAATTAATCACCCTTAATGACTCTGGAATAACCGGTGCACGGGTCCGCCACACAAATATGTAGATCGACTCCATTGGGTGGAGACTTTTCGAGACTGAATTCTCATCGGTTGGCAACAGGGAGGAGTGTTTTAGAGGAAATTACGTTATTCTCTCTCTATAGTTGATGTCCAAGGACAATTTCCGACTACCTTGTGTCCGACCCCACCTATCATTGTAATGATTGCGACGTAAGTCACGTCGATCTGGTCCTCTCTTAATTACCGGAAATTCACTTGATTGTTGTAAAATGTTGGACATAGTCAACTAAAATTGTTCGGTGGATAGTGAGAGGATTTGGCCCTTCGCGACCAGCATGTCGAAGTTCTTCTATTTACCTGTGGATCTACACTTTAGTGGAATTGCAATATTGATTTTTTGCCGCATTTAGTAGTGTGGGCAGTTTTTTCTTCTTGTTTTCATTTTCCACGAGATAAACGTCCAGAAAGTAATTTTCTCGGCTTTCTTATGGACTTTTCTTCCAAGTCAAGTTGTTTTCACTGAAAAGGAAGGTATTTCATATATTTGGAATCTTTCAGAGCAATAAAGTGCTTACATCATAGCTTTGGAAATGCAGTCTGTTTTTCATTTCTAGTAAGCTTACTCCATTGATGTAGTAGAGCATATCCACAGTTTAGTGTAGTCATGATGTTGTTATCTCTTCCGATATCGTAAAATATTCTTACTTCTAACAGTTAGGAGTAATTTATTATGACATAATGTTAATAAAACTTGCTAATCGACAAGAAACAAGAAAATGCGATATCACGCATTAGGCGATTCAATTACTGGCTGATGCTACAGTTGTTATGAATTCAAACTATCATGTTTTGTTTCATAAGGTCTTCTCCTGGTAGGATTTGTATATATTTGATTTCGAGAAAGAATAGTGGAACGATTGAGAATGATTTAAAGTTTCTGGAATCACGGCTCAGTCATATTGAAATGACATAATATCCATACGAAAGATGAGAACATTAGAGCGTTTACAAAATTTAAGAGAAGTTTCAGCTAACCGTATGTGAGAGACCATCTGTGAAATACTGCGATTTTTCAACAATATAACCTTGTCTGACAAAAACGTCATTTGTTGTCTGCGCATTCACATTAGCCTTGTCATTCCATCTAATGTATTACTGGATGAACGAACTACTCTCCATAACAATATTTCATTTCATGAACTTTAGGGATGAATTCATTCTGCCATACAAAGTGCGATATGTTAAAATTCTGAATATACCAGTGCTTTTTTATTTTTTAGATGATGTATTGCAGGTGGGACTGTTTTTCTATCGTACTCCTTCCATGTTACACCTTTCGGCGCCTCAATACTTTATTCAGCTGGCCGTATTTTCTTGTTAGATAAGTACATCATGTAGCAGTGATATATACAATGCCTTTCATTGTATTTCTCATTTTGCCTATCGTAAACACTAAGCTACAGGATATTAGTTGAAAAATAATGAATGTATATCTAGTTGTAGGTTTGTCGGCAGTGCTCAAGGTTAATTTTAAGGTGTGTTGTAGGTAAATAATAATCTTATTTTGATGACAAATTGAAGATCGATTCTGGTGAAGTAATAAGGAAAACATCTGTTTGAGATGCAGTAAGGAACTATGATATGCAACTGTTGCCCTTAAGTAGTGCAGGTTTAGCAAAATTAAACAATAAATGACTTTCTTTCATATGTTTAGTCATCAGGAAATTTAAAGAATTTGGGTTGGATTATTTGGATTTAGAGTCGAAGCAATTAAAGCCTCATAGCCTCAGTTGCTTCGGCCGTAAATTCAAACAACCCAGTCTCTTTAAACTTCCTGTTGTCTCTTAATCGGTTTATTCTTCTTGCGTTTTGCTTCTTTTGCCAGACGATTTCCAACGAAGTTAAACCATGCTAACGACATTTTAAGCCGACTAACTTCCAATAAAAACCGAATTAAATGAATGTTTTGATCAAATATCGATAATTTGAAATTCGGCTTCATGGAAAATTAATTACAGTTTCAATCTAAAATTATATTTGAATTGCATTTTTTATTTTAAGGAATACCAGTATGCTAATATTAAACAGGTTGCTGCACCAATCACTTTGAATTGCGTTGAGCAAATTATTAAAAATAATCTCTGGAAAATAAAATTGGAAACAAAAATTAAGAAACGACGGCAGCTGAAATAACACCAGAAGGTAGGACGCAGCCATGCATTTGCAGAAGTTTCAAAATAATAGCAAGAAAAAAAGAATATGCACGTCTGCCTATATATTTTACTTTTGATTTATGATTTATTTTTGTTAAGCGGTTGGAATTTTGGAGGCAGTTCTGAAAAGATTCAGAAAATGAAATTGGAAAATCCATTTTCAAAAGAATAAAATCTTGAAAAACATCTGTTAATATGATCGTGTTTTTGTAAATATATTTGAAAGCCGTGATTAAACCAACGTGTATTTTAAACATGTCCAGAGATGAAACCTAATTAGCAAGTGTAGACTGTGTGAATTATGTACATCTGTTTCAGGATGGGTGATCTGGGACAAAGTTTTTGTGATAACAATTTTCTGCATATTATAAAAGAAGATATTATATATCCGATCTTTTGCTATAGCCAGCTTCAAATTTTCCTGAGAGTTGAGAATATTACCTTTGGTATCGGAGTTGCTTTGGTTTGTTACTACTTAAAAGACATGACGTCTGCTCAAGAGTCCACATGTTCACCTTTTATCGGTGCTTTTAGGTTTCATAGCTTTAATAGCCGGTTCATAGGTTTGATAGCTGCGGAGACCAGACAGAAACTATAAGAGAACAAAATCCCTCTATTCAGCGGTAGCAATCACATTATCAGAAAGTTATAATACAATAGTACTATAATACAAATCTAAAAGGCTTATTCTGGCATAGTTACGATGGCTCAGTTTGTAAGCTATTCATTATAGTATTTTATATACGCAACTACCTAGATTTCACTTGTGAAAATAAAACTTTCTGTCAAAGGAATTGCTAGAGGTTGAGTAGAGGGTTTTGCTGTTTTAAGGCCCGTTAATTGCCGGAGGTCTTTGTCGATTCCTCGACTAAGCTGCTGTTCGGCACGTAGTTAGATTTTGTCCTCTTCAGTATTGAACGGACGCTTTGTGAGATGGTTAACCTTACCTGTGGCGATGGATAGGTTCACTGTGATCGGGCGGAATGCAGAAATTCGTAAGATATCCAGTTTTGGAGATACATGAGAGGAGAGAGAGAGAGAGAGAGAGAGAGAGAGAGACCTTTTTGGGTCACATGGTGTATGGACTCTTGGGCAGAGCCCGTGTCTTTTAATTAGTGCAAACTGAAGCAACTTCTATGCCAAAGGTAATATTCTCATAAGCAAAATTTGAATCTGGATATAAGAAAGGAATGGAGTTCAAATATAATTTTTAAAATAATGAAATGAAGCCTTTTAGGATCTTCATTATAATATATTATGATTTACTACTTTTTGCCTTGAATGTTGTGAATAAATCAAAAAGATATATGAAGTACGATAAAATGTGTTTCGGAATTGTATTTTTTCCCTCTTTAATTAATGACATATATCTACACTTTTTACATCTACATTTATCTGCATTTATGCCACCTTTAAAACTTATTCTTTTCAAGATATAGGTTAAAAGGCTACTTCCGCATCTAAAGGACTATACTTTCATTCTCTTCCTCGGTCTCCTCTATCCCTTTTCTCCTTAGGTTTATATTTTATTACTCCGTTTGTTAGCATTCCTTCTTTCATTCGATGTACATATTTTCTCCAATTCTTTTGATGTTTTTTTTATTTTATTATTTATTGCCTGTATTTAGAATTCCCTCCTTATTTCATAACTTCCTATTCTATCCATTCCCGTACATCCTTCAACTGCCCTAAGTTTCATTTCTTCTGCTTGTGTTCTATTTTCATCTTTTTTTTTTCCATCTGTGTTCAACTTTCTGAGCCATAAAATATTGTTGGAATTGCCATGAGTTTATAAAATTTTAATAATTTCTTTCCTTGTTTTGCCTTTTGTTATTCATCTTATGCTTGAAAACAGTAATTTATCATCTACATCAAACCTTATATCGCATCTTAAATATTGAACATACGTTACTTGTACTAAACGAGTAATCATGATGGGTAACTTTAATTATCCAAACATTGATTGGGTAAAAGTGAAATCTTATTATAAGAATGAACCAGAATTTACTGAATTCTTGGGAGACAATTTTCTCAAGCAGCATTTGAGAGAAGAAACTCGAAGTCAAAGAGTGTTAGGTGTGTTCATAGCATCAGAAGAGATATCTGTTAAGAATATGACTATTTTACCACCGTGGTGACAGCGATCATGCCGTACTTTCATGGGAAGTAGTTAATTATATGGGCGTTCCAGTTAGCGTAGGTTACATGCTGAACTACAAAGCTGAAAATTATTAACTCAGGAGAATACTATCTTTGGTCCCATGGTATCAGTTACTAAATGGGAAAGAGATCAGGAATGCATGGGAATTTTAAAAAATATGCTAAATTGAGGCTGTATCTGAATGTATTCCTAGAATTTGAAGAATAAATAGAGCGGGAGTGAAAAGGGATCCACAGCAAGAGATCCACAAGAATAAGATGATGTTGAAAGAATATCGTGAAAATAAGAGTGAGAGAAGTTCTACCTTCTACGTATTAGACAGGCCTGTTACAGAGCTATCTTAAGCCACTTTAAGTCGTACCCGACCGGAGTATTAGGTGACTAGCCCGATGCTTCCCGGTATATTCTGACTTTAGCTGCGTGTGTTCACGGGGCCGGTTTGCCTGCTTGAGAGAGGAAAACCCCCCAGATAAACTGGGGAGAAAAACCCTGCTGTCCACACCCAAGACCGATTAACTTGGCCATGTCCTTAAGTTCCTCACGTCGGCGACGGGAATCGAACCCAGGATACTCCTTTCCCAGGCATATGGTTGCGAAGCGCATAGCCACTAGGCTAACCTCGCGTACGTGGAGGAGTTATGAAATATAATAATAATAATAAAAAAAAAAATAATAATAATAATAATTATTATTATTATTAACACTTAACGAATTAGTAACTCGAAAAAGGAAAACATCAGCACAAGATTTTATTGCAAAAAGTTTTGGTCAGAATACAAACCAAGAGGAAGTAGCAGACTCATTCAACCATGCCTTCACAAACAATATCACACAACTCAAAAAATACAATCTACCAACGATCAACAAAAAACTACCGACATAAAGTCAACAACAAACGATTTATTTTCCACCTGTAACAAAAGAGGAACTGAAAGAATCACTCCTACACTAAAACCAAAGACCACTCCAGGAATAAACAAAGTAACACTCACAAACCTTTTAACATACGTTGAACAAATAAATCCAATAATTTTGCGACTCGTGAACATAATATTCGACACTTGCATTATTCCACAACAACTAAAAACTGCAATAATTACGCCAATTTACAAACATGGTAAAAGAAACGATACTCAGAACTACAGACCAATAGCTACCCTACCAGTCATTTCAAAAATTCTACAAACAAAAAAACATGCACCAGACTACAGAACTATTTACAGAAGTACAACACAATATCATCTCACAAAACTAATACGGCTTTCAGAAAACAAAAAGCACCATCACTTTATTAGAAGACATCGCCGACACAATAAACAAAGCTCTCGACAAAAACAAGTACGCCGTCCTTATACTGCTTGACTTAACCAAAGCATTTGATACACTTGAACATGACATACTACTCACCAAACTATACTCAATAGGTATAAGAGGAACATTGCATACCTGGTTCAGGAACTATCTCTCAAACAGAACACAAGTAACAAAAATAGGTACATGTCACAGCCAGGGTATTCAAAAAAAATATGGTGTCCCGTAAGGCGCCATATTATCATCCACTCTATTCAACATATACATTAACGATGTTCATAACCTGGCCATAAAGAGTCAAATATTTCAGTACGCAGATGACACCGCACTACTATCAATCCACACAGACATCAACACGGCTGTCTCCAAAGCACAACAAGACCTAAATGAAATCACAACTTCTACCAAAACACAATTGTACTCAACGGCACCAAAACACAGATGTTAATAATACACAACCCGAGAATCATGCGCCCCGCACCACACAACACTGTCACGCATGCCGCTTCATTAACAACAAAAAACCTGCCAATGTCCCGAAATCAAACCTGTAACACATGCAAAATGCCTTGGTCGCTACATAGATGGCCACCTTAAATGTACAAAACATATAGAATACTACATACCAAACTCCACATCATCGCAGCAAAACTCTTCCAAGTAAAAGACATTATTTGATTCTTTAAAAGACATTATTCCATCTAACATAAAAAAAAACTCCTATATCATAGTATCTGCGAATCACTACTCAGACACAGTATAACAGTCTATGCAAACACATCAAACAGCCACCTAACAAAATTAGAAATATTACATAGGAAAATTGTGTCAGTAGTGATTTGGATACTGTATACACAACAGCCAATATCCGACCAGTACATGGCGATACACAGAATCCTGAGCATTAAAAATCTGAAACACTACATAATATTACTAATGAATTACTTCAACATTTCCTATCGAAACAACAGAGACATATCGTATAACACGACCCACAACAACTCTCTACATCCCTACACCCTTCAACAACTCATGCAGTTCTTTTGTGAGATTACATCAGATACCCACGCTACTCAACAACCTGCCAAGAAATTTAAACACACATAGATAACTACAGAACATTAAAACACGAACTCTGGAAAATATACTAACAAAGTTAATATACCATTAACATTAATGGTATATATATATATATATATATATATATATATATATATATTAAACTGCGTACAGATAATTGTACAGAGCATCAAGTGTAATATGCATTAATTGTAAATATGTAAATACTCTGTACGATGAGAATAGAAAAATTGTTATTTTATACATAACGTGTAAAAATGCAAAAGATGTCTGTAATAATCATCAATGTTAATATTATAATAATATATGTTGTAAACAATTGTTATTATTTAAAAAATATTATGTGCGTGCACGTATCTGTTATGAACAACTGTATTCGTGTAATGTATATTATAAATATTATATATATAAATTATTTTATTATTATTACTATTAATATATGTATGTAATTCATCTGAGATATTATCATATTATTATTATTATTATCCATTATTCAAAAATTCCATGTAATCTTCATTGTTAATGTTAGAAGAACACGTGTTGTAAATATCGATTATTATCAAAATTTTAATCGAAATGCAATGTAGAAAATGAGTCAGATATGCAGCACTTAGTGCTGAATTTTTTAAAAATTACAAGTTGGAATGCCACTAAAGATCATTATTGTAATTGTGTAAATATTTTATTATTACGTGACACTGGCAGGAATTCGAAGACTCATCGAGGAAGGGTACCTACTCCAAAACTCTCCGTTTCTGATCAATCCACCAACTGTAACTACTTTCATCATCTACACCAATGCCAGTGTTTCCATAGACAATCAAACATCTATGCTATCAGCGGGATTCGAACGCGCAATATTTTGGCAAAAAAAGCGGATACGCTAACCACTCGGCCAACCAGGCTTGCTATTATAAATATATATATATATATATATAAATCACAGGTCAGAAAAGTAACGAGTGTTGAGAAAGCTAAATCGGAGTATGATAAGAAATTGGCAAAGCAATCCAAAAGAATTTTATCGTTATGCCGCAAGCAAAAGAAAGAATGAATGTGAGGAATAACTTTATTGTATGCAGATCGTACTCGAGTGTCAGAAACTAATGAGATTGCTAAGTAAATGAGTACTCACTTTGCTAAGATATATCAACCAGGTGTATGTAATATGGTGCACAGTGATACTGCTGCATTGGATGAAGAGTTAGAGGTACATGAAAACGAAGTTGAAGAACTATTGCATAACCTGGATTAGAATTCCGTAATAGGAACAGATAGAATATCAGCACGATATGTTCAGATATGTTCTAGCTAAAGATATGTTCAGCCGAACTGGCTAGACTTTTGGCATGTTTTGACTCGAGTCTCAGCTCAGGAAAGATATCAAAAAAATTAAAAGAATATGAAAGTTTCCGATGTACAAAGGGAGGTGCAAAGAAAGGTATGTCTAACTGCCGACTTATTAATATTTTTGGTGTGGTAGACCCACACGTAGTACTGAATGGGTTTACTAAAGGAGGTCATATTTTAGCAATTTGCTTATATTTTATAAAAATGTTATGGCCGAGTTGGATAATGGGAATGGATACACTATGATAATGTTGAATATTGCTATGGCAATTGATAGGATACCACACGAAAGGGAGTTGCATAAACTGGAGAATATGGGTTTGGATTATAAACTTTGGACTCTTGGATACGTCAATGGTTGAGAGACAGGTATTACAAAGTATTATGGGGGTTTGGTCACCGAATTTAAGGTGACCAGTGGTGTACCCCAGGATTCAGTCTTTGTATCATTGTTATTCAATCTATACTTTAATGCCATTAGGAAGGAGCTGTTCAATTTTTTGATGATGATGCAAAGATAGACAGGACAATTAGGGGTGCTATTACAGAATGATTTAAATAGACTGGAAATTCGAGCAAATGAAAATAGCTGTTGTTTTTATGTTAGTAAGCGTAAAGTTATGCACTTTGGTGTGATGAGATTTCCAACAGCATATTATATTAGCAAGATTATGCTACACGAAGCTGATGAGGATAGGGATATTGGCGTAATGTGAATAGGAATTCGAAGTTCTAAGATTTCCTATCAAAAATTTCAAACACAATTCAGAGGATAATTGCGTTGTTGAAGCGAACCTCGACGTGTAACGATAAGGAAGTCATTTTGGGTCTTTGCAAAGCCTTGATAAGACCGCATATTTGGTCTCCTGAATTCCAAGGGGATAAAGAAGTTGTGGAAAGGGTGAAAAGAAGAGTTGCAAAGATTATATTAGGATTAAGAAATTTAGATTATTAACAGGAGGAAGAGGGGTGATATGATAGAGGTCTATCAATTTTTGAATGGGTATTATAGGATATCGTCTGTGAAAATTTATCGTCCGTGAAGGAAATTATGACCTTCCTTCTCATTTTGGTTTGGGTGATTTATAGGACACTCATGAATCTTTGACTCTTAATAATAATAATATTTTTTTTTGATTTCTGAAATATTTACACAATTACAATAATCATCTTTAGTGACATTCCAATTTGTAATTTTTACAAAATTCAGCACTAAGTGCTCATATGTGACTCATTTTCTACATTGCGTTTTATTAAAATTTTGATAATAATACTTTCTTGCATCTTTATTTACAACACGTGTTCTTCTAATATTAACAAGGAAGATTACACGGAATTTTTGTGAATTATCTTAGCTACATTATCGCGCCTTTGCGGTACTCAGTTTGCGATTTTGCTGCACCCACATATAATGTGATCTACTGTTTCTTCCTTCTCTTTGCACAATCTGCATTTACTGTATTCTTGAATATTTATGGCCTGTTCTTGTGCTGCAAAAATTACCGTCACCGTTTCTTTCTTTAGTGCTCCATTTCTCAGCCATTGCCAGGTCAAGTTGCTGTCAGTGCTGTCTTCTATGCTGTGAAGGTACTTTCCATGCAATGCCTTATTTTTCCATTCTTCAGTCTTGGTCTTGTACTCCAATTTTGTCTCCATGGGTTTAAATAAATCCCCTTTCCTTACCTGAGTTAGAAATTTTTCCGTTGTTTGCTGAAGATAATCATTCAGATTTTTATTTCTTTTTCAACAACTTGCTTTACTTGTAGCAATCATCTGCCTTCTTTTTTGCGTGATAAGTAGAGTCTTGCAATGTCATTGCGAGGATTGAAGGCATGGTGCATTGTCATTAATTTTCGAGTTTTTCGTCTAAATTCTCCAACTCTAGCTGGATCCATTTAACAATGCCTGCTGAATATCTCAGAACAGATATGGCCTAGGTGTTAAATTGCTTTTATCAAATTTCCAGCGTTAAGCATTCATTTAAGGAGTTTTCTTAGCCACTTGGTGTATTCTTCTCTAGTTTTTTCTTTGATCTTACTGTGCAGAATTTCTGATGCTTCTAAAATTCCCAAATATTTGTAGCTATCTTCAAATTTTATTGCCTTGATTTTTTCGCCATAGAGCAGCTCGATTTCGTTCAGGTCTTCAAACTTTCCTCTTGTTATTCCAACAATTGCGCATTTGTCCAAGCCAAAATCCGTTGATATATGTTGACTGAATATGTGCACTGTATTAAGCAATGATTCAATGACACACACACACAAACACACACACTTAGTGTTTTCTTTTAGAAAACCTGGGAAGCTTATATACAATGAATTCCCAGCCCATATCAGCTTTTTATGATTCCCTCAGATCCATTTTATACTCGTGTGAAATATGAAACTATTTTAACAACATTGTATCGCTTCAACGCTTTCAAAACTGAGCTACTACTTTCTTTACAAAACCGTAACTCCCGATAAAAGTGCATCTAATAACTGGAATCCTGCTGATGACAGCTTAGAGCATTTCCTATTTGAACTAATTCAGATCTTGAAGCTCATCTACTACCTATATCTATCGGTTTTGGGCATTATTTTCGAAGCTATAATTCATTTTATAGTAGCATAAAAACGTTTCCCAGTAAAAAAAGAAAGAAGCTGACAAAAAATTGCAAGTGCATACACTTAGTTATTCCTTTCTGTTCTGATCAGTTGTGAGACCGCAAAGCAAGAAAATAAGATGTTAGAAATAAATTGTTAAAATTCCGTCATTGTTCCCATTGAAACGTGGTTGAAAATACTAAATAGAAATAGTTTGCTTCCTAATGGGCTAAGAATGCCTACCTAGGAATGAATAAAGAATAATCAACATTTGTGCATTTTATCATGCTAAAATAAGGCTGTGGGGTGCAGACTTATGAATTAGAGACAGTGTTGACCGGCCTTCCCTGCAGTTCTTAATTTGACAGTCTGACATTGTCAAGGAAATAAATGAGAAAAAAGAAGAATGGCCCTCTGGCAACATCGATCTGCCTACACTGTCAGAGCAGAAGTAATCAGGAAAAACGAGCTCGTGATGGAATCACTGAATGGAAGTTATCTTTTCTTTATTGTTGTTCTTCAGAATACATTTTCGTACAATCTCAGATTATAAAGAAAGTCATTTCATGCGTTTCGGAACTTTTCATTTTCCAAAAGGAAAAAGCGATGTTTATTTCGATTTATTAGATTCTTTGTAGCAACTTTTGCCCTTTTTACCGTATCTTAGCTGTTTTACCGTATTACAATTTTGTTGTTAAAGCCTACACAAAAGGAAAAACGTATTTGCCAAATGTAAATATAGATTTAGCCGAATTTAAATGCACTTTGGTATCTTACTAAATGAATAACTCATTTTCATTGATTTGTATGCAAGTAAGCATTCAAGTGAGCTATCTGCAAGAGAATAAGAAAAAAAGTTCCTGGAGTAATGATCTACCCAGAAAGATAAAAATTATAAATCGGCTTGACCAGTGGAATCGTTCTAATATTAATACTCTTCCTCTCTTTGGACGCACTAGGACGAAAAAGCATTTCCTGAACTTAGAATAACCTGAATTTTCGATTTAGAAAGAACATTCCATTGTACTAGTTACTTTTACTCATTTTCAACGAACTGTTGTTATCTCTAGTACAACGTTGTCTGCCTCCCTTCCGTCCTCAAAACTCCTTAAAAAATAATGAAGCATCGGACCAGCAAGGCTTCAAATTGGCATTGTGCATTATTACTCGTAAAAGAAAAAATATTCGATATAATTTGTTTTATATACTTGTATACAGTTATTTTATTAGTATACCAAGAAAACATGTTGCCCTTTGACACTTCTTCGAAAGATGTCGACCTTTCAAAGCGATCGATTGCTTACGAAGTTATTAAAAGAAAAAAATATTTAATATAATTTATTTTAAATACTGTATATACTTAACCTGTGTAATTATTATTTATAATTACATTTATTTTAAATACCTGTGTATACTTGTATACCAAGAAAACAATTTGTTTTTGACACTTCTTAAGACGAAAGATATTAATCATTATCAAAGTGATCGATAACTTATGAAATTAAATAACTTTCGGCATATATCACCTTAAATAGCTATTTAATGTATACATCAAAGTCATGAATGCAGTAAAAAAAAGTCGTGGTTTTTTTTGCTCAGTTCGAATTCTATGATGGGAGAAATATTTATAAGGAAGTTTTCAACTGAAGGTGAGTTAGGCGGTCACATCCGAAAGTTGCAAGATTATTTCATCCAAACGTTTCTCTAAAGTGTCTAAAATGTTTTCATTCAAGTGCGCGTGCGTGCGTGCGTGCGTGCGTGTAACTTTGTTTCGTTTGGTTGATAGACTGGCAACTATGATTTATAGGCTATATCTGTTAAATGCACTTGTTCTCCAGCAGTTGGCTTTGGGAGGTGATAAATCCAAGTTTTCCTTAGGAAAAATCTATTATCTGTGTATATCTATCTCAGATTAGGTTGATAAACTTCTTTAAAATCCACAGTATCCTAGATTGGATTCGAACAACGGAAATATTCTTTCAAGCTGAAAGAAAAATGTCTTATCTTCCTCGCAACTGGCCAAGTCAGTCTTTTGAATCTCTTATTTTTTACACATATTGTTCGTAAAGAAAACTTTGATTCCCAATTTATCACGGAAGCTTCGGTCTTCATTAAATATTATATCCTTTATAATGTTCCTGTTGTAAACTATCGAATGCTTATATACGTTGGCGTTTTTCTTCTTTAAATGAAAGAAACAAATAGTCGCGGATAGCGGACTTCAGGGAAAGAATGCTAAATATACTTTTAGTGTCTTTTACCTCTGCTTCATTAGTGTTTGTATACACTTCCGCATGTTCGATTCGTGACATGGATTGCATTACATCGCATTCCTAAAGGAACACTGCAGGATTCTTAATGTGGTTTAGGCTCCACCATTTCATGTGAAAATGACAAAAAAGTGGTAGCTGAATTCAGCAATTGACCTTTTACAATAGCTTTTGAGTTATCAGAAATAATATACATTTTCTTACTTTATACAGGGTGTTCGGGATAAATTTGACATATTTATAATTAATTATATTTTTCCGTAAGTTACATGTATTAACACACACTTCTCTTCATTTAAAAGTTTGGACCCTTCTTCATTCATATACAAGATGTCAGAAAGGATGGATAGCTGGAACCCACCTGAATCATGGAAGAGAATAACTTGTATCATGATGATTCGTGCCCGCCATCAAAATAAGGATATTACGACTGCTGCCCAATGCTCCCTGAATACAGTAAAAACAATCAGGCATGAACTAGAGACTTGCAATGGTGACTACGAGGATGTAGCAAGAAGAAAGATCCCTAGCAGACGATCTGATTGCGTTCGTACAGCAGAATTCCTCGCAAATCTGCAGGAACAGGTGTTGAAGAACCCTGGCATTGGAATTCGGGCTTTGTTCGTGGAGTTGCTAACTGTAGTCAAGCCCTGGATAACAAGGGTAGCCAATGGTAGGCCGTATGTATGGCAGCAGGATTCGGCCCCTTGCCACACCTCTGGGAAAAGTCAAAAATGGTTGTCTGAAAATTTCTACGACTTCACCAGTCCAAATGTTTGGCCTCCAAACTCCCCAGACCTTAACCCCATGGATTATTTTGTATGGGGCGCAGTTGAAAAAGACACCAATCGCACTTCCAGTAATACAAAAGCCCAGTTAATGGGTAAAATTAAAACAGTTTTTGCGGCCCTTCCCAGGGAGACTGTAGCATCAGCTTGTTCGAGGTTCCGAAGCAGAATTGAAGCTGTGATCGATGCTAATGGTGGTTATTTTGAGTAAATCTTGTTGATAGTATTGTAATTAACTCTGCCTGTAATGTTTTTTTGTCAATTCATTAAATTTAATAGATACAAAGAAGATTTTCTTTTTCCTTACGAAACTGTCAAATTTATCCCGAACACCCTGTATATTGTTATGGAAAATCGAAAAATCGTAATAGTGGACGAGGAAACCGACAAGTTTGCGCTTCATCCGCAGTTTTTAGTTCCCAAATACATCACTGCTCATGACATATCAGAACAGAGGTTTATTATTATTATTATTATTATTATTATTATTATGCAAAAAGAAAAATCTTGATCTTTTCAAGGGAGGCTTAGTTAACTGTTCTTAGGTAATGTAAACCCCCCCCCTCTGGAAACTCTTTTTTTTTCTTTCACAAAAACAATAATCATTCCGAAAATATTATATGTTCTCTGAACTAAACATAATTAAGTGATAATAAGGAGTTCATTAGTTTTATTTCATGAAAAATATGTTATTAATTAAGTGTGTACAAATATTATTACGCAAGTGTGCCAGCCTGGTGGCCGATTAGTAGCATACCAGCTTGTGGGTTCGAATCCCACGTTGGACATCGATATTTGTAAAAGCCTTCTCTAGAGGAGCATAATAGCTTTTTGAGGTTATAGGACTTGTCTTGGTTGTAATATATAATAATCAAGGCAGTGCTGTACGTGCTATTATATAGTGGCACGTCGATCATTATACAATATATCGTAACGTATTATATACATATGTATCGCTATTTCCTGCACAATGGTATTTTCTTTTCTCCATCATCTTTAGAAGAACATATAAGAAAAATATTTGCCTGAATAATTTTCTTCATACAAAATAAACGCTACATAGGCGTTAGCATTTGTAAGAATTACCTACCAAGCCCTTGATTTAATTACAAAGAATATTCTGCTTGCTCGTGAGTATAACACTGTTAACTGTTTTCCTTCGCTATCAGCAATTGCAATTTGAAAAATGCAGAATTCTGGCTTTATAGGAGTTTTGCCTAGTGATATAGTCACTACAACAGTATGTATTACAGTTAGGAAGCATCATTTTCGATCCTCTTCATGTTTAATGGATTTTCAAAATTACACTGAAAAGCTGAACTGTAGCATAACCTATCTTTTCAATGATTCTCTTCCTCGTTATATATTCTATGAATATTTCTAATAACTAAGCAATATCTGACTTATGCTCTTATTGCGTTATCTTTTCTTACTCAATGATTTCGCTGTTCGATATTTAATATAGTTATTCATATTGCTGTTTACTTGAATGGAATATGAAGATGCCGATTGGTACAGCACAATTTTCGCTGTCCCATTTCCACTGTCGTGTGAGTACCTAGGAAAGATTCCACTATCTCTTATGCTATCCAAATTTCCATTGTCGTAATTAAGTGTTAGCTGTTCGATTAAAATTGTACTGTATAATAATATATAGTATCACTAAAAATAGATGGATTTAATTAGATTTTATTCTCCTTACAGGTCCATAGAAAGAAAAAAATGAAAATTTTAGAGTATCCTTCAAACATTATTTAGGTTATAAAAAATAAGATAAATAATTTCATTCAATAGACAATTTGGATACAGTTGGAGATCTCAGCTACTACTCCATACAACCAACATTTATTTATTTTTTTAGCTATTTTTTGTGGAAAGTATCGTTAGGGGGATAGAAGCGAATTTATAGTTACTCATTACAAAAAAGAAAAAAAAATCACATTGCATTGAACTTCCAAAAATAAATAATGAAAATATTCGAAATAATTATAGATATCGTGCTTCATATTCCTTTAATTATAGAATTTCCGTTTGCTAGTAGTCCGCACTCCCATTGCTTTTAAGTAGCTAGCATCTGTAGTTTATTACATTTTATTTCTTCTTTATTTGCATAATGCATTTTCATTTCCATAAAGTGAGAGTGTTGCTAAGTGACAGCTTTAAGAACTATTATACAAAAAATAGTGAAAAAAAAACATCTGTTAATGGTATGTTACTAGCATACCGGAGATATGGCTATTGACCCACGTATTTTTAGAACGTTATTAACCCTCCTATTTATGCCTTCCCCTCCTCTCATTACATGCAAATATTCAACGCCCGAAATGCACTGTTCGCAACTCAGCTCATTCTCTAACATCTCTATGAAAAACATAAACAAGGAGATGGCAGTGCTTTTAACCATCCGAACTTAATTTGCGATCTATAAGTAATGACAGCATCATTTCTCTGGTTCTCACCTCTATGAATAGTCTGCTCATGATCGACACTCTATCTAATCATCAAAAGTGGATATTTGATAATTTTATCTCCCTCTAGATTTTCATCAGCAGTGTGTGTTTGTTCATTGCTACAGATATGGAATGGACGAGTAGATGCTTGTCCGTTATTGTTCATTCGCAATTGTTTAGTCAACCACCTCCGAATGCCGATCACGTAGACTTGAATAAAGCATTTCTGATGGTGATTAGTGCAAGTATCGACCGTCTCATGGCTCAGAAACAAAGCTCTGTTTCTGCCTCTCTGTACACGGAGGTAACTAATGGATGCTCACTGTCTCACATAAAGATTTCGTGGTGGTGGTGGTGGTGTGTGTGTGTGGGGGGGGGATATTAAGAAAGTATTACGATTAAGTGAATTTTTATACTAAACGGTTTTTTTTTTCAAATTGGAGTGATTTATGATATGCTAGCAAAATGGAGATTGGAAAATTTCAATTTCAATTTTTTTTTTTTAATCAAAAAGGACTGGGGTCTAGTTAGGTGAAATTACGGCCGAAACATCTAAAGTTACGAAGCCAAGTTTATTATGCCTTAATTAAACTCTGCCACATCTAGAAAGAATGAGTTGATCCGATTCCTCAGAGTATCATTGCGGACAACTGATTAAAAATTGTCACTGAAAAATCAGTTCAGACAAAGAATAGAGAAACATTAATATTCACATATGTTTTGAAAACAACCATTTTGGAATAATTTCTTTAATAATTAAAAGCGAAATTAATTTAAATAGTTCGTTTTAAATTAAATTGTCGTATTCCTTTGAACATCTAGAAATTTTTTATCAATTATTGTCACCACCTTTGAATTATTTTCAACTCTGCGATACAGTATCGCAGTACATATCTTTTTCTGTAATCAGGATCTTTTAAATGTCCGTACCATATATGTGATTTATAAAATACACTGAATAAAAATGAATTCATCAGTGTGTGTGTGTGTGTTTTGTACTTCACATTAATAAAGAATCAGCTAATTATTCTCTTCTCTCAAGACCAAACATGGAACATTGCTCTCTACTCAGCAAACTAGGCTGGAAAAAGACATTTAAAATTTGACAGATTTAATACGTTACATAGGAAAGTATGATGTCAGAATTCCTCTTATTTATGCTTCTATTTAATTATACAAATATTGCACCAACTAGAATGTCATCTCATGTCTGGTAATCTTGAGTAATTTTTATGTGCATTTCGCCAATCGTCACTTTGTTCAACTTCTGACAATCATGTAATATGATATTTTGATTTTACTTTGTATGTTTACAAACTGTTCCTTGTAGATCATAATTAATATCATTACAAGCTAGTGTATTTAATTGAGATAACAGTATTATAGTTGCCTATTTGACAAAGTAAGTGACATAATAGTATACATGACTAATGTATTATAATAATAGAATGAGATGGATAGATAGAAGAAAATGAAGAGGGGAAAACGAATGCTAGAAGAATAATCCACAAACAAATAAAGATGAAATAAACTAGGTAATATTTTGTAATTTTAGTACAAAATAAATTGAAAGAGAAAGTAAATTTGTGGGTTTGTTAAAATAATAATAATAGTAATCATATATGATGAAAGGTTAATGTTGAGGCGATGTAATCTCATTGCTTTCGAAGCTAAAGTAATGGGGTTGAGTATTTTGTTACTCTGTTATTCTGTTAGAGTATTCTTTTAGTATTCTGTATTTGCTTATGTGTTTTAGATATTGTGGCAGGTGGTTGAGCAGTGTGGGTATGAGATACTCTCATAGCTGCATCCAATGAGTTGTGCTCGGTTGTGTGAAAAGTTATAGTGGGTCTTATTATGCGAAATATGCCTCTGTCTTGAGATAAGTGTTATTGAAATAATTTCTTAGTACGTAGTGTTTCAGATTTTTAATACTGGGGATTCTGTTATCGCCATGACGGGTTTGTGATTCATGTTGAATCACAATAATTTGATTAGTTTCAAATTAGTTTTTGAACTTGAATTAGTTTTTGGTTAAATTAGGTTTTACTTCAGTTAAATTAAATTATCAAATGAGATTTACTTGAATTAGTTCACTTGAAATATATCATGACTCTTTCGTGGTCTGTTTATTGTTTTATTTTACGTACGGTTTTGTCATACCCTTTCGTTTTTCTTCTTTTTATCCATTTTCATTTCCCCCTATCCTATTCTTTTAATTGGTACCTACTGTTAATAGATCCCTTTTGATAATATCACAAATATTACACATATAAGCATTTTTAAAAGTTTCAACAACTGACTTTAGTTTAAAATTTTAATGAATGCTGTAATTACTGCTTACTATTATTATTGCGATATTTAAAGATTAAAAATTTCTTTAGTGAACAAAATGTTTGCAGCGCTCTGCACTGAAAAGTATAAAAAATTCTTATTTAGCTACCTCTTTTATTTTGTTTGCGCATTAAATAAATTGAATTATAATATGTTTTATTAAAAAAATATTAAACACTTCTATAATAGTTTATCATGTTCTAAATTTAAATCACGATAAATAGGAAAATATGTTTTGAAATCTAAAAGTTTCACTAATATTAACTTATCAGTTCCGTAAGTAACTGGGATAGTTAGAACTAGAAAAGTATTGACAATATAACGACGAAAATGGAATGAACTCATCATTAAAAAAATCATCTGAGTGCCGACTGCTGAGAATTTCGCCTAGAAGCAATACCATTATCTGAAGTAGTTTCGAGGAACGCAGGTGGGGTTAAAAGAATTGAAGTGGAAACAGCAATCGTGAAGTCGAGACCCGTGATTAACAAACTTAAAAATAAAGAATTTTGAAATCTCCAGTGATGGTATAGACTGCATCCAAGATTGGTTCAATCTAATTAACACCAGCGCACACTACTCTAGACAGGACTAGTTGAAAGGAAAACAGGACACGAAATACAAAGAGGAATTAAGTGAAACTTGTAGTGAGAAATCGAAGAAATTAAGCTCTCTCTCTCTCTCTCTCTCTCTTTCTCTTGATGCACAGAAGTAACCGAAAAATCATAAATGATGACTACGTTCTAGCACAGCTTCTCAGGCTGTTGGTATGCCAGCACTTTCTCTTGTTGAAAATTATGTGATCTGTTTCTCTGTCTTCTCGTTATTGCATTTTTTATTTCACCAAATATATAAACGAAATTTTAGAATATGTGGTAGCTACTCTCAGATGGAAGAGGGGAACCATCAGTAGAATGTAACAGCAGCAATACACAGAAACTTTTTCAATTTATTCCAAGTATCCAGTAAGCAGAATGGTTGTCTCGTATTGAAAGAGGTTCATCTAGCATCTAAAAATTCATAAAACATTAATGACCATTATTTGATTCGAACCCACAGCCTGTTGGTTGGACCACTCTGTCATTTATTTAGTAGCTCATTCTCGAGGTAATAGATCTTACGAATAAAAAAAATCCCCGTTTGCTGTTGTATTTAATTTTTTAATATGCTTACTGATTATTTTTCGAATAAACAAGAGAGAGAGAGAGAGAGAGCATCTTCACCTGTCAATTAATTTAACTGGTCCTATGGATCAAAAAAGGACTTTTTTCTGAGACGTTAATTTATTGGTTATTAAGTTTTCGTGCAATAATTATGATTTCTTTCTAACCGTTTGTAAAGGCATGTGAAATATCTTATTTGAAATAGGATAAAAATATGCATTTCTCTTTTATGCTAAAATATTTTAATAAATTTACGCCATAGCATATGCATCTAGATATTTAATAATAGTATCCATAAAGTGGCCTTATGGATTTCACGAAGAATCGAGAACGAAGTTTGTTTATTTCTAATGACACTGGCTGAAAAAAGAGGCTTAGGAATTACGCCAAGTTAGAATGCTTAACTGAAGACATTTATATTTAATAGCGGTCATTCTTTATTGTATAACGCTATCTAAATTTTAATGGGAATAACGGAAGTAATATTCATTTTAAATGGTTTCATTTATCGTCTTGTAACACAACCAGTGAAGTGTTAAAAATACTTTGGTGTAATTCTGCACTTAAAATATGTGCCACTACTTCGACAAGTGAAGATAACTTTGCAGTGTCTATACACCACACAATCATAATTTATGCATGAGTATTAGGTTACAAGTAATTCTAACATATACTGACATTAGAAATATAGGAAAACTATCATATGGTTCTCTTCAGCATTCCGTCATTGTTATTCATACATAGTTTCATTCATACGTTTTAACCAAATACACAAAAATCATTCAATTTTTACAACAAGAAATACAGTGGTTTATTCAACATAAATCATAGCGCAATAATGTTTGAGGATTGATGTGTGAAGTAAGTAGTTAATTGTTGTTTTAAAATGCATTAAATTTCAGCATACTGCTTTCTTCGATGCTCCCTCTTCCCCCCTTTTTTTTCTTCTTTTTCTTTCTTTTCTGGACATATTTCACTACAGACATAAAATATGATATTCTTGGAAAAGAATGGTTTCACAAGAAAGTTTTCAAAGTTAGGTCATTGGCAGGTGGTGTTATCTCATAGAAAATTGAATGTCTCCTTTCATCCGTAAGTTGGGTAACTGTTGTCGTATCTCGTTGTTAGCGTGTTTGGGTTTTCATAGCGTTTGCCTTTCCCCTGAAATGTGCATGTTTTGTTATCAGGACTTCAGCGCAGACACTGATTTGTCGATCGCCTCACAACACTTGATGGATGGTATCGTGCGATATGGACTGTGACTGTTCAGTAAGAGCCTCTTTGCCTGTGATCCCAGGGCTGCTCAGGGTAAGCCAATTATAATGCGTCTGTGATGTCGAACTGGAACGTCGTAGATGTGATGGATGGTTTGTAGCTAGGAGTCAATATTAACTGGTGTAGTAAGTCCTTGATGTTAGATCTTCATGACAGGGATCTGGGATGTCACTCTTCCCTATATCAGCCTTGTATAGCTAGGGGACACTACCCCATACAGGAATCTGTCAAGGAAAATTTATTAGTGGTGGGTCTCATAGGTCGTTGTCGATAAATAATAAAGACGACTACACTTATCCTAATTGAATGAACTGTAAGTAGTAGGGACTATCACTTAGTTCCATTTTGATTTCAGTAATTGTAATTTTTTTTGTGTGCGAAAATATTATAATGTATAAATTGTGCTCTCAATTGGTGCTCTTGGTAGTTTTTTTGTTGGGAGGGGCGGCGGCAGATTATATTTCGTTTCTGAATGAATGAAACGAGTGAAAAAACAAAGTAATGGCAAATTTAGAGAAAATTTTTTTTTAGATCTTTAGTTTCGATTTTACATCAAGATTTAGTTTTCGATTTTACATCATGAATTATTTGCTTCAGTTGTTATCAGTGTGAATATCGAGGCTCCTTTTTTATCACAAGAGGCTACGGAGTATGGAAAGTATTCTACAAACTTCTCACAACATAGGTTGCTTTCAAGAAAGCAACAGGTTTAGTTACTCTCTTAAGAGTTTAATAGTTTTTTCTCAAATACAAAATTACGATGCGATATGTTTTTTTTTCTTCTTCTTCAAACCTTCCCCTCCTCCAAAACTTCATACACCCTCTCTGGTGGGACGTCTCACCTATTCAGAACCATAGTTTAATAGCTGTTTTGAATAAATATGAATAAATAGAACAGCGTTAGTTTCCTTTCCATCCGTGAAAGAAATTTTACTCCAAGCTAAATCACTTGGAAGGCTGTCGTGTGAAACGTCCTGGGCACTTTAAAGACGTAACATGTTACATCTTCTTGTATGAATATAAAAATACTTTTTTCTGTGGATTCAAGGTGTCGCATTATGTGATGTTGAACTTGGTGGTAGAAGAAGGAGGTCTGTAGTAAAAAACAATTCCTTCATCGGTTCTATGGAAATACTAGGAAGCCTGCATCGTCTCTAAATACTGTAGCTGCTGTTCACGAGAATTTGTATCATTAATTCCCCCACCATCTGTAAAATTCATTCAAACGCATTCAGTAATTAATCAACACCTTCTCACGGTTCAACTCCAAATCCACAAAACAAATTTATCCTCCTCTTCGTTCATCTCCCTCCACTGCTGCCCTCTGGAACAGTCTGCCATCTCATGTGTTTCTCAAGGAATACAATCCACATCTTTTCAAGTCAAATGTGGAGAAGTTCCTTATTACCATTCCACAGTACTAATGTATAGGGTTATCAACCTTTCGTGGATGGGTTCTGCATAATATATATATATATATATATATATATATATATATATATTTACATTAATATCATGCCAGTCTTTTTATGGTATCAGAAAAAGATTAGAAAACCACAGAAAAATTATGCTCATTTTATATAAAGTTATGAGAAAATAATTTATTTTCTTTGTATCTAAATCCATTAAAAGTAAAAATTAAAATATGATGAATCCTACCATTATTAACAAGATCATTAGGTATGATGTTTCTTTGTTTATTATTATTATTATTATTCATCGAGTAAGATCGGTATAGTTTTTCTTATTTCATTTACCTGTTATATAATAGGCTTTGATATTACCAAGTGTTCTTTTTCCTGTTAGATTACTTTTTATGGATAGAAAATAAGCTATATGCGATGTGCACCCGAATGCAGTGTAATATCTCATTAATTATTTAGAGTAGTTTTCTGTTTCATCTGTTCCATTTAAATTTGAGTGCTAAGCTAAATTACAAACCATAGCTACTAGTCAGCTCAAATGGATGAAACATATATCACTAGGACATGTCTGCTGACTATTATCTAACTGTAGTACTAGTGCTACTATACGTAGAATACAAATACCATTACACTCTGTGTGCAGATTACCATATGCATCAGCGATCGATCGACATCTGGTACAATTCTAATGGCTCCTGAATAGCTTGCAGTCAGTTTTGTGAGTTGAGCGCAGCTGTAAGGGAATCTCAAGCTTCTCACATTAATTTATTTACTAATTCAATATTCATATATAGATCTGTAAATATTTTATTGTTTTATTTATTATAGTTTTTGTCCAGATAATAGACCTACCTGGCATATTGCATTATTTATACTAAATGCCAATATTGGAGTCTCTCGCTTTCAATCATAAGCCTCTGAGATCATTTACCACTAATTTTCACGAAATTTTCTACAATTGAATACTCATTTGATTTCAGATCTTAGACATGAGGTTTCACACAGACTTTTCCCTTACAAACAGATAAACTATTTGATAAATCTACGTAATGTTCTGCACATCATTCGAGGAAACGAAAATGTAATCTACCTCTAATCTACCTTATTTGTAGCTAGCACTAAGATTATAAAAAAATATTAACGTTTTAAGCCTGTTATATTACCCAAATTAGAACAACTAGAGTATTTGTAAAAACCACAGAAATATGCCTCGCAACTAACTCCTTATTTTATAAAGAAAATAAGCCGAAAAACGTAAGAATCAAAGGTAAGAACAACAAGATACCAGATGATAAAAATGAAGAACTTTTAATTTTAAGGAGTACTAAAACTGTTAAATAATTCCCCAGGGAACTTTACTAGAGTTGCTTTGCAAAAATAATAATACGAAAAGAACTTTCTTGTAACAGTTTTACGAAAAAATGATGAGAAATCACCAGGATTACACGCATAAAGATAGAGGCTATTAAACATGGAGGAAAATATGTCTGGAAATAATTACTGCATATTCACAATACAACTTTAGCTACATTCAACATTCCACCCTTTTGGTGGGTGAGTCTAATGATACTAGTACCCGAAAGAAAGTTTATTTATAATTCACCCAGAAAAATTACATATGAATAACATTACTCTCTACTACTAAAAATCCCTAACAGAATGTTCCTACACCGAGAATAACCAATTCTCAGTTATTATTATACCCTTTCAAATAATTAAAGCAATAGTAGAACGATACCAGAACTGCCACGCAAAAATAATGGTTACTGAAGAGATAACTGAGAGCATTCCTCTTTTCTCTGCAGTTCTTCGGGGGGGGGGATACTCTTTGGTACCATACCTCTTTATTCTTACCCTTGACTGCCCACAAAAAATGAGTACTGAATAATCTTGAAGATTCGACAGGCCGAATTCGCATAAAGCAGCATTTATATTACCCAAAAGTATCTAGACAATATGCGTAAAATGTAGTATTATTTGGATTAACGGTCAACAGCAATACAATTAGAATCCTAAAAAAGGAAATTTTTAAGCTAAATAGTCTGTACTCTAGAAGAAGCAGAAGATTTTTAGCAGCCAGGTTCCTGTGGAAATACAGTATACAAAACTCTTAACCTTCTTAAAAGCCTAACTAATATCTGGAAATCCATATTCATCACCAAAAACACAAATGGACATAATGTCTTCGATCAGTATTGTAATGTATATATAGATCGTGTCGACAATGCTATCAGTCTTGAGTCCAGCAAAGAGCTCTGATAGAAACCGTTCAGTAAAGTAATCCGAGGTAGTTTGCGACACCAACTTCAACCTCCATCATCACCACAACCAATGTTCTGTTTATTTGCGATCTAATGACCAAAAATGGAAAGAGGAAGAGGAACGCTAAACGCCAAGTAAACAATTTTGGAAATGCATAAGCATAGTTAGTTCTTTTTGAAGGCAAGATTCATGCACAAACATTTGCCAGTTGGCACATAATATGAGCAACTTGGGTCACTTTCATTTAATACACTTTATCTCCATGAGTTGTTATATGCATATTTCTCTATATACCTTCTGATTCATACACGAATACATTATGATGATGATGATTCATATTATATTAATATTTCATCGTGGTAATCATGAAATATGTTTTTTGGATGTATGCTACACTTTGTATTAGGAATATCTTTCGCTTTTCTTTTGATAATTTGCTTACCTGTTTTAGCCGATATACCTTTAGATGGTGAAATTATGAGTATAAATAGGCGAGATTTTTCATTAGTAACTACAAACATTTCTTTAGTTGGTATTTGAGCCTTTCTGAATATTTATTTGGAGAATCGCAAATGATCTAGTACTTTTCAGAGATTATAGGCGGCTATATCTATTTGCATTAAAAATAACGTAGATAATTATAACGAGGCTATTTCAAATATGCATATCGAAAACTCTTACCGTGCTATGGATGTACATAAATGTTTATTGCTTAGAAGGATTTTTTTCCGCTTAAATCTTCTTTTTTACACTTGCAGATCGAATTTCGATACATGTGTGTCCAAGATACACATTTGTTTATGTTTATATTTTGATTCAATAAATCGAACGTGCGCATTTTATTCTCGACAGCACTCCCAGAAGAGGCAAACTTTACTTGTGCGGTTCAGTAACTGAGAGATAGGTCACAGAGTAGACTTAGCAAGTTTTTGTTTGCTTGTCATTTGATGCGTGTTTTTTATGCGTCTAGACAATGATAGCCTAAACATCTCCCCAAACACTTAACAAATCCTCAAAAGGCGAAAAACCTTCCCCGGAGAATCTGAGATTGGTAAAAACGAGCTGCTTACTTTTACCACAAGGGAACGTTAACCTATCCAGGTTACCTTTTTTCTTTTTTTACTTAAAATATCACGAGTTGCACCTATAATAAAGAAATTTACGATCGTTGGATGATCATACTTACCGAGATTATCACTAAAGTTTATTATGAGAACAACAATAATAGATTTTGATCTAGCGCGTCTGCCTTATCTGATAGAATAAGAAGAATAGTTAATTTTTTAACACTTCTGGATGGATAGTTTATTTTGTACTTGTCGGCCGGATGCTTATATGACCCCCGATTAACTACTCATTCATTGTGCGACAGAAGCCCAGTGTTGAATACGTTCACTATGTTAATCATGTTAATAATTGGCCTTACAAAAACGATATCTTCAGTCATATAACACTTGAATGCAACTATGCCCGCGAATAAAAACTTGTGGATTGATGTTAATCAATTCCTTAAGCGGTAAAAAAAAAAAAAAAAACAGCAACACGTACATGATTTTAAAAGGTGTTGCAAGTCTCATTAAGAGTTAATTGCTTCGAAATATGGCTTTACAAAATACAATTTCGTAATTGTAAATAGTGTCTTTATGAACTTCCATGTTTTCTAACAATTGTGATTTTTATAGGTATAAATATAAAAACATAAAGAAATAATAAAAATAATAATAAATAAATAATAATATAAATATATAAAATATACTATATAAAAATATATACATTTTGTATATTATTATTATTATTATTATTATAACAATATATATATATTTTTTTATTTTATTTTATTTTTTTTATTTTTATTATGTCTCAGTATAAGTTACATACAATAACAATATTTACAGTATTTACAATAAGGATTATACAGAATTATTTATTTATTTATTTATTTATTTTATGTCTCAGATGAATTTGCATACATAGTTGCTGTAGTAATTATATGTATATAATATTTATAACGCATTACAAGTGTGTATAACAGATACTTGCAAGTTAGTAATTTTCTTCCTCGAAGCTTAGCAGAGCTTATCTGAGGAAGATAATAGATTACAGAGGGTGGTGGTTTCATGGTTGTGTTCCTATAGTGGTTACAAGCCAGGTGTTGATTTTACTGTTTGTTGGTACGTGCTTGAAAGACTTCGACTGCTATTACAGTTTAACTTTTTTTTTTTTTTTTTGTGCAAATATGGTTGGATTTAGACATGGTGTGTTTGTTTCTTTGTGTTCTTGTAGTGGTAGTTTTTTGAGAGGGGGGGTTGTCGTAGGTTTGTGTGTATGTGTGGTGGGGGAGAGAGAAACAGGAGTTGCTCTAATTTTCATTCTCGCTATAATATTTATATAGTGCCTGTTTCAGCTCTCTGTATGTTCCTAATAATAATAATAATAATAATAATAATAATAATAATAATAATAATAATAATAATAATAATAACAATAGAAACACGAACTCTGGAAAATATACCAACAAAGTTAATATACCATTAACACTAATATACACATCACAAATCACCAACATCCAATGCCAACATCCCAAACATAAACAGTAGCAACAACATAAATAGTGAAGGCTAAATCCCATTCTCTTCATAAAAGTTAACCCAAGCTTCGAAGTAGGTGGGATTAACTCGCCTCATTCATCTACACGTAAGCCTTATAACCAAAGAAGCAGATTATGTAATAAAACATTCAGCACGTGTATATATGAATATATATATGAATTTATATCCAAAGAAAAAATATTGAAAAGAAATAATGTGCCTTAAACTGCGTACAGTACGGAGCATCAAGTGTAATATGCATTAATTGTAAATATGTAAATACTCTTTACGATGAAAATAGAAAAATGTTATTTTATACATAATGTGTAAACATGCAGAAAATGTCTGTTTTTGCTTTATTTGAGACATTATTATTATTATTATTATTATTATTATTATTATTATTATTATTATTATTATTATTATTATTATTATTATTATTATTATTATCCATTATTCAAAAATTCGTGGAATCTTCATTGTTAATATTAGAAGAACACGTGTTGTAAATACAGATGAAATAAAGTATTATTATGAAAATTTTAATTGAAATACAATGTAGAAAATGAATCACATATGCAGTATTCATTGCTGAATTTTGTAAAAATTACATGTTGGAATGTCACTAAAAATGATTATTGTAATTGTGTAAATATTTCAGAAATCAATAAAAATTATTATTATTATTATTATTATTATTATTATTATTATTATTATTATTATTATTATTATTATTATTATGTGATCCCTCCAGGGAGTACAAAGACTCATCGAAGGTCTATAATTTATATAAATTATATAAATATATATAAAATATAAATTTTATATATAAAGTTTATATATATAAATAAATATATAAAATATATATAAATAATAAATAATAATAAAAATAATAAAAATATGTTATGAGAAAATAGAAAATAAGTTTTTTGAGAAAAGTGAACTGGAAGAAACGAGGGTTGAATATTGATGGAAAATACTTAAGCTGTCTATCATTCGCTGATGATATCATCCTAATAGCAACATCACCAAAAGTGCTGGAACACATGATTACTGAATTAAATGAAGTTTGGAGATAGGCCTGCAAATAAATAGGATAAATCAAAAATAATGTATAGTGAAATACTCTAGAAAGAAAACGAATTGAAATAAATTAAAGACAGATTGAAATAGTGAGAATATCACAAGATTCATACAAATATCTAGGACAAATCATCACAAGCAACCATAAACTTGGTAATGAAATTTCAGCTAGAACAACAGCAGGATGGAAACTTTATAATCATTATAGAAAGATATTTAAAGGTAACTTACCAACTTCCTGAAGAGGAAGTTTGGTAAGATCTATAACCAGTTTGTACTCCCAACAATGACCTGGAATCTGCCTATCTGCCTAAAAACACCTAGAAAAACTGATAACCACACAAAGAAACATAAACATGGAAAGAGCCATTTTGGGAATAACCGTTTAGATAAAAAGAATAATACTTGGATAAAGAAGCAAAGGTAATGGACATTGCATTAGCAATAAAAGGCAACAAATTGTGCTGGGTAGGACATGTGATGAGAATGTCTGACAACAGATGGAAAAAGAGAACAACACAATGGACGCCAAGAAGTGGTTATCGGAAACCAGGTAAACCAGTAGTGAGATGGTACAATGAGATAATAATATATTATGGATGTTTATGGAAAGATGCACAATTACGGCCAAAATGGAAGAAAAATAGAGAGGCATTCGTTCAGCAGCGGACTGAAGAAAGCCGTTGATGATGATGATGATGATGATGATGATAATTAGCATCTTGGACAGAGTAAGGGTTACAGAGTGCAGTAATCTTGCTTCAAAAAACAAGTACAATTATCATTTTTCTGATGCAGTGTATTGCTAATAGAAATGCACATATCCCAATTGACTGATAGGTGATTTTAGTTTCCTTCCGGGACGGACCGGCACTGATTTATTGAATAAGCATGCTTATGATTTATTGCATAAGCTTTTATTATTGAATAAAAGCACATGCAGTTAACAGACATCACACGCTGGCCTCGTAGTTTTAGTTGTTTTGGCCATAATCCAACCAACGTAACTTATCCTTGTTCACTGGAGGCTTAAAGTAGCCTGAAAAAGTTTCATGCTTGGTCTCGTATCTACTCTTTATCTCATACGTGGTATTAATATTCTATATTATTATTATTAATAATACTATTGTCTGCGCGGTTAACCTAGTGGCTATGCGCTTCGCAACTATATGCCTGGGGAAGCGGTGTCCTGGGTTCGATTCCCGTCGACGACGTGAGGAGCTTAAGGATCTTCTTCAGCCATGTCCAAGTTAGCCGTTTTTGGGCGTGAACAGCAGGGTTTTTCATCCCGCAAGCAGGCAAACTAGCCCCGTGAACACACAGGCTACAGTCATAGGATGTAGTACTTAATCCTTTATTAGGAGGGCTCAAACCAGTCCCGAGGAACGGAGGAACCCCATACGAATAATAAAAGTGGTTAGTGTATCCGCTCTCCAGCCAAAAGGCTGCGGCTCGAACCCCGCCGTGGGCATGGATGTTTGTGATTATCTGTGATAATACCAGTGGTGGGCAGTAGACGACATCGGTGTAGATCATCGGTTCCCAACCGGTGGTACGCGTACCGAGTACGTGCTGGGCCGTTCAGGAGTACACGAAAATTAATCAGTAATGGCAGAAACACAAGTAAACAAAATGCAAAACGTTAGTTATGGAACAATAAATGTTAAGTTTGAAAACAACTATTGTAAAAACAAGGGGTACAATTTATAGAAATGGGCTTAAAAGGGATACACAAGTGAGAAAAGGTTGAGAACCACTGGTGTAGATGATCGCTGCAGTGAGTGGATTGAGTGGTGAATGTGGAGAGTTGTAGAGCAGGTGCTCTCTCTCTCTCTCTCTCTCTCTCTCTCTCTCTCTCTCTCTCGATGTGTCTTTGGACTCCTGAGGTGTCACATAATAATAATAATAATAGGTTTTTAGTTTTTCGTGGGAGAAATTTTTGACAAAAAAAAAAAAAACTCCCTTTTCTAAAATAACCTGCAGTCTTTCTGAAGTAGATAAAATTATTCAGTTCTGTACAAAAATTGAAATCGCGATATATATTTGTAGTAAAGGTTACATTTTCTAAAATTCACGAAATTTTGTTTGTTAGTTTCCAATAAGTGTACGATATCTGCGAAATCCAAAAAATGAGTCTTTTCCTTTCTCTCTCTCTCTCTCGCGCGCACGCACGCACGCACGCACGCGCGCGCACACACACACACACACACACACACACACACACACACACACACACACACACACACACACACACACACACGTTCTGCATGCCACTTTTTCTGCTTTCAAAGCTTGCAAGTTTATTCCTGAGACAATTTAGGTTTATGTGTAATTTAGTGACGGCAACGAATGTGTTTTGTCTGTCACTTGTTTGGTATCCTTGCCATAGGTTCGCTGTCATACCAAAACGAATACCTTATGTGTCTGTCTGTTGTGAGGATATAAGACACGTCGTATCCGCAACAAGTTCTGCTTACTATCTATCAAGCTTGCTTATAAAGACCGGCTGATTTTAAAACAGTAAATTAGCATGTACAGAAATGGTTTTACTTGTCTACTGTCCCTCTGCATCCCACTCTAAATGGCTTCGCTAGCCTGCAACTAGCCAAAAACAGTATAATTAAGGATGTAAAAAAAAACGAGGAGTACAGGATATTTATCAAAAATCAAAGCCGTGTATAGGTAGGGGTTAATAGCAAGATAATCTCTTGATATTCTTTTTGAAGTGTTGTGGGTTATAATCTTCGGAGAATACTTTATTTGGAAGTTGTTCCATAGTAGACCCAAGGTAGATGGAATAAAAGATGAATGGTATCAGCATGTTCGATAAGTCAGCAGTTCAGTTTTATAACAGGTTGTTGAGCAGCTGTTGCTCGTGTTACTGTATGTTTAACAGAAATGAGTAGCCTGATGGATGCCAGTTATTCATTTCTTTTTAAAAGTATTACACTACCAAAGTATAGGAAATAATTCAGTTTATAACGGACAATACCTGAAGTCCTGATTTGGCGCCCCTCATATCGAACATAGCATTTACAATTTGCCGCTTACAATAACCAATAATATTCTCCTAGATATATCAATCATCCTGACCAAACCAAACTACCCGAAGCCATATAGCTCAAAATAACTAAATTAAAAAGGTATACAAGAATAAAATAAACATGATCATGATAACTAAATATGATAATACTATTGCAACTATCATTATGAATCCATAGGAGTGCATAAAAGAAGCAGGGTTTTATGGATAACAATTCTTCTTACTAAACTATAGATCAGCATTTCACTATGCCTCAAAAATAGTTCATAAATTATTAAAAAAAGTTACTGTTTTGGCCAAAGAAATCATTAACATAACTAAAGCCTTACTTAAATTAAGGGGATATTAAATCCCACATAGTTTTATGAAGCTTATTAGCTCTTTATACTTAAATAACTAAAGCCGTTTATTCTAAACCACTGCTACTTATGGGACACTAAAATTTCACAAATTTAGTACTCCTATGCCCTGTAGTGGACAGTTCAGGCAGTCCTACATTCAAACTTGCCAAACAGCAAAGTCACATGCTTTCCCCTCAAATGCAGAACTTTGGTAAAAAATCAGATTCTTAAATATTCCGACCTTGTGGTTAATTTCGATACCACATCTTTGTTTACTGATCTACTACCAACGGAGTTTATAGAATTAATGAGGTCAACTTCCCCTCGCCACTTTGAATTATTTAAATTTACCGTGTGTTAGTTTACTTGGGAAGAAATTATCGACAAATTAATTGCTACAATAAGTCCTCACCCATCTCTCCTCCTTTGGCTAAATTCTGTATAGGCGATTCAGAGAACGCAGTTTCTCTCAAATTTTTAGCATGTCTGTGCTGTGTGAATGAAGTGTTTGCCATTTGGCTCCATGGACAAGATACATTACTAGATACAAGATACAGTACATTACTCACACAAGTTTCAGATGGTTCACTGTCTTTGTCTATTAATAGAAAGCTAATGTACACACTAGAATATATTTATATGAACACTGACACCATCATCCAGCCCAACGGTATGAGATCCTAAAATGCTAACGCATAGTGTCCTAGCTAGAATCTGCATCACTAGAACATCACCAGAATTCAACTATTTCAGCCATGCATTTTTGGCTAATGGCTACACCTCTTACAACACAGATAAAGCATTACTCCCCCCCCCCCACACACACACACTGCCTTCTCGAACATGCACGATCCAAGCATCACTATTCCAATCCGATGTATCCGAAATACATCTAAAAAAAAAACAGCTAAAGTACTATAGAAATATAAATTTCACACCACATTCAAACTATATCGATTATCTCAACAAAGGATAAACTGCATCCCCTTTCACATCCTGGAGTGTAAAAAGTGTTCTGCAACGGTAACGTGGCATAGTATGGACACATTACAGATACAGTAACGTGACTTAGTATGGACAAACAGGAAGATTTGTTAGCATCCGCCGTGGAGAGCAAGAAATGCATTCGTTATATCATTATGGCAAGTCAGGACTTGTTTACCATGCATCGGATATCATCACACAGGATCAAATGGAAGAAACCTGGTGTGCTTTTATAGAAGTCATTACAAGTCGAACAGATTATTTCAGGGGTTAAAGTTTCTTTAATCCCTGAAAAATGTTATTTTCGGAATATTAGAGGGCGCCAACAATTGAAATGTGTCCTGTGCTCATGTTCACTTGTGCACTGTAGCAAGTAATCATGCTCTGGAGATGCTGGTTTGAAATCCAGTGGAATAGAAGACGATTATTAAACATATTTTTATGATTTATTATTTTAGTGTTTTCATATAGTGAAAACAGAGATGAATAACGTCCAGCACCTAAGCATTTCCACAAGGATGCCAGTTCTGCTTAACAGCCCTCATGGAAATATCTGTAGGAAGCAATGCTCAAGCTGATCATCTGTGCGACAACTGCTGAGCGTTGGGGGGAGGGGAGGACGCGTTGATTAGCTGCTCTTCTAAGATCGTCGAGAATGTTTAGAGAAAGATCTTATGTACACCACAAAACATGTGAGAGCAGTATTCCAAGGTAAAGAGAATTTGTCATTTGCACAATGTTAATAACTGAAGAGATAAAAAGTAACATCTTGAGCTAAAAACAAATTTAATTAAGAAACTGGCTTAGAAGTAATGTGGTTATGCCATAGCAGAAGTGTTAGTTTGAGATGCGCGATCTGGTCTTGACCGTTAAGCTAAGCATTATCAAAGGCAAAGAGGAAATAAGTAAGGTCTTTTTTGCAAGAAAAAACGCATAATTTTTAGTGCAAGTATTAAAGATAACCAAGTTGTTATCAGCCACCGAAGGATGATCTAGAAGTTTTTAGGGCACTAATAGTAGATGGTCGTAAAATTTGAGATGTTAGAGCACTGCAGGGTTTGTCGTTTAGTAGGGTGAGTGTAAATTGCTATCATTAGCAAAACTATGAATAGGATTTGAGGTCAGTGAATGTTTATATATATATGAGAATGAATGTAGAGGAAATAGCAGAACTCTGAACACCCGCATTAATACGAATATCTGAAGAGAGAACACGCACTGAACAAACCAAGGAGGAAAATGGTAATCCTGTTAAAAAGGGTAGAAGTCTCCTCGATATCAAGCTCTGTCAAATGCTTTGGAAATATCAAGTGCGACAGCACAGATTTTTTCCAAACATTTCCTTGACACTTATCCAGAGGCTAATGATCTAGGCGAGGAGATTCAACATGGAACTTGACACACGTAAAATATACAGGTGGCTACTGATCAATCGATTTCCTAGGTGTTGGTGAAGTCGACTGTTGATGACCTTCTCCACTAGTTTAGACACCACTGCTGAGAGGATAGTAGGTCGATAGTTTGATGTAGAAACTTATTTTCCTTTTGAGATCGGCTGTATATGGACTTGTTTGCATGTTGTAGTGCGGATGTTTGCAGAGTATAATATAGTATAGAGATGATAAAGCCAGCCATTAGGTCTAGGGTTTCTCATCAGTACAATGGATGGGTTTCCCTTAGGACCAGAAGCCGTTTTTGATGGTTCCATGAAAATTCATCGAAAAAAGAGTTAATCGAAAGACAATTCACCGAAAAGGCAATTCATCGAATGAACAATTCGCCGAAAATGCAGTTCATCTTGTCATTTTTTCGAAAAAATGACAAGATGTTCTTTGTTTCGAAAAAAACAATTCACCGAAAATTTTAACTAAAATTTCATTAAATTGATCCAGCCAAAGCGGAATTGCTAATATCATTTAGAAACTTTTTTTCGAAAATGTTATGATAAAAGTGATCCATTTAGAACAAAAACTGAACCGTGCAGACTGCTTCTTGTACCGACAACTTCTACTAATTCCGCTAAGTCAGAGAGTTATTGTAGTACATAATTTGGACACATTATTTCTTTGAATAGAATGAGGAAATGAAGATTAAGAGGGGGGGGGGATTAATACTTGACTGTATTAATGTCAAGCTGTTTCGGGATGTAAAACGCTACTACCACTTCTGTATGAGATTTTTTATTGTTGTAGCTAGGTAGGGATTAAAGATTAATTAAAAAATAGTTCATTTGCGAAATAAACCGCTCAGACTCTATATAACTATATAAACTCTATATCTAAAGTATTATGAATCTGTCCTCAAAGTTATTATTTATTTACTCTTTAATTATAGTTGCAGTTCCTATCGCAGTACTTTCTTTTTTCAATAAATGCGTAGTCGATTTTGAGAACTTTTCGCATACTGGGTTAAACCTTTCCACTACATTCGCCATCTTGTGTATTATTTTTTTCGCTCGTTACCTATAGCACAAATATACCCTCTTTTCTATTGCTGTTGTCGAGCTTCGTTTTTTTTTTTTTTTTTTTGCATTTGGAGTTTGACAGAGGATGGTTGTAGGTACTTAAAGGTGTGCTAACTGCGTTTATAACGTAGTTATGAATTTTTTAAAATATATTTATATGCTTTTTATATTACTGGTACATAGTTGAAGAAGCTTTTTTTTCTTTCTTCTTTTTTTTTTTCATATGCTCCATTGATTGTTCAATAGATAACCTCTTTTATATCGAAAACTGGATGGAGTGTCATTTAAATGTGGGTTGTCGTGTCTCGACGTAACATCTACTAGTAAATAAAATAAGTGGAGTGCAGACAGATAAGACAAATTGCAGCAGACATTGGTGCTATAAAAATGACAAGTAGCGCTCAATACTACTTCAGATAAAAAAAAGAAAAAGAAAGAAAAAAACGAGTATACGTTGAAAAGTATGAGTGAAGTCATATTTGACTGAAATCTGTTTTCTGTTTAGTGCAGCCATGGTAACAGCGCACGAGGAGAATAGCTACTTCTCGGATTACGAAGGAATTGTGGAGATAATCTAATTACGCATTCAGTGAGCATCTCGGTCAGCTAAAGTGAAGTGTTTTAGCAAATGTGAAAGTGCTCTTATCTTAAAAGATTTATTTTCATTCCATCCCTTCCTAAATTTGTTTCATATTAGGTTTCTGTTTTTTCTCCAGCACCTTGCTGGAAATAGCCAAAAGGACTCGCCATGTATAAAGAACGCCTTACATAGCAAGCGGATGTAATGAGAATTGAGGAGTAGCTATTCCTCTTGATCATTACTAGAGTGATTTCAATTGCGTGTCATTCAAATTTTAAACTGGAATTTGGGATTTAGGAATACGTTTTAAAGTGTGTATTATTTTGGTCTAATGAGTTAATATGACATTTTAATACTTCTAATAAGGAAAGATAACGGGAGCACGTAGTTTTTTGATGAACAGAAGAATCGTTATTGGATTAAACCTGTGTGGATGTTTGGTATTTTGTTGATGAATTTTGTTTTAGAGCATTTCAGTAGATTGTTTAACAGAAACACTGCTATTAAAATTAATGGAACCTTTCAGAACAAATCTAATAATATGGATACTAATTAAGACCTAAATTAGACAAAAAAAATAAAGGCAAATCCAGAAATAGTGATGCAAAATTGAATAAGACCAGATTTCACTGAGAATTTCAAGTTGATGAAGTTGAAAGATCTGTTTATGATGCTATAGAGCATTGCGTTGTAAATGGTGATAACTCTGCGGTCGTTAAGCGAACTTTCGATTCAGTTCGTGTGATAGATGAAATATTAGGGTTAACTGCTGTGTAGTTGTTGAATATTTTCATGAATGGAACTATGGTATTGAGTAGACCGTTTCCAGAATAAAACAACGATTTCACTGAGCCCTGAAATAATGCTGCCAATCCGGCATTAGGACTGTAAATTTCGTGGATTATTCTGCAAGTGCTGCTGTTTTACAGGATGAAAAGCTTGAGTTTCTGGAACAGAAAATCTGCCACCTCTATATAAGACGTGCATTGAGTAATAGCCGAACTTTTCTTATAATTATACAGCAGAATTCTTAAACATAAAATGTTATAAAGTATTGTCCTTCGGCTGAAAAGACACATGTTACAATCCTCTCTTACTTCTACAAAGATTTTTCAGCTGAAAGAGTCAGTTGAACTCATACCTTGGTAGTAGAGTTTTACTCCCCCCCTCCCGACTTAGCGTCTTCTGCTTCTTTGTCTTCCTTTCATAAATTTAAGCCTAAGTGGTGTGTTTATCTCTGCCCAGCGTTTTATCGGTTCACCTGTTAGACCTTTCTGTTTGCAATTTATAATCTTCCTCTTCTCGAATGAAAATCCTGTAAAACAATCCCGCATTAAAGCAATTACGGTGGTATAGCCGTAATTGCCTTAATTTTAATAATCCTAATTAAATAAAGTAAAAATTATAATATATAATAAACTCTTTAAGATCTTTATGTGTTAATGAAATATTAAGAAGTGCCTTATATAGATCTTTAAAAAACATAATTTTATAGAAAACATTCTAATAATTAAAATGAGAAATATAATAATTGTAGATTTTAAAAGGAAACGCAAGTTATAGTAAAATCAGTTTTTCTATATTTAATTCATTGTCACTATTATTTTAGGAGTACTATGTTATTTTTTATTAACAAACACGCAATTTAATAATATAACTAATGCCCAAAATCTAATTCAAAATTTTATGCTCTGCCACAAAAAAAAAAAAAAAAAAAAGCTTAGTAAGATATAAGTTGCACTCCATGCTGTCTCATTTTGGTAGAACAGCTTAAAGGTTCTTGTTAGTCATTTTAACAAACATCAATAAATAATATTGATTTATTTTTATCAAATGTTTTATGGTCACTTCATTCTTAATTCTTAGACAACAGCAAAAGAGACATCTATAGACAATAAATGAACAAGGCTGGACAGAGTAATTACCAGTGTCTTTTGTAACCATGATCTGCAAGACAAGCAAAACTAAAAATGGTTTGAATTGTCAATAAAAGGTAAGGATGCCCATTTTCTTGCTCAGAAGGTATTATTTGTTTCCTATTATTTAGAGCTATTTCATTTTTTTCTTATGATTGCCTGGTTTATACAGAACTAATTATTTGGATATAGTATAATTTATTTTCGTGGAAACTCGGATTTTCATTCTGCAATCAGGCAAACGTCCAGGAGAATGCAAACACACAAAATTTACACATATTTATAAAATTTAAAATTCGCGCGCGCACGCACCCACCCACCCACCCACACACACACACACACACACTTTTTCTTAGAATAATGGTTACGAAAGCCAAAAATCTTTGGTTTTCGTAACCATAATTTTAGGATCAAGTCATGCGCCTTAAGGCCTAAAGTACCGCGAATTATTATTAGTAGTAGTATTAGTATAATTTCTGTTTTTTACGTAGCAGATCGTATTTAGAGGAAATATATATTTAAAATTTGTAGATTCCGATTTCTTATTTGATATCACACGATCCTTTTGCAATTTGGATCCAAATCAAACACTTTAAGACTTTAAAAATGCAATATCTCTCTCTCGAATAGCATCCGGTCTTAGTTGTTGCTATAACCTGTGTTTCGAAGATGACTAAAAGTCAATTCTTTTAACAGCTACCTTATAAGTATATAGCTAGCCTTTTATAAATGTTTATGTATTGTTCCAAATGGAGACATTTTTTAACTTGAATATATATATATTGGGGGGTGGGGGGGGGGGGGGGTGGGGGGGGGGGGGGGTGGGGGGGGGGGGGGGTGGGGGGGGGGGGGGGTGGGGGGGGGGGGGGGTGGGGGGGGGGGGGGGTGGGGGGGGGGGGGGGTGGGGGGGGGGGGGGGTGGGGGGGGGGGGGGGTGGGGGGGGGGGGGGGTGGGGGGGGGGGGGGGTGGGGGGGGGGGGGGGTGGGGGGGGGGGGGGGTGGGGGGGGGGGGGGGTGGGGGGGGGGGGGGGTGGGGGGGGGGGGGGGTGGGGGGGGGGGGGGGTGGGGGGGGGGGGGGGTGGGGGGGGGGGGGGGTGGGGGGGGGGGGGGGTGGGGGGGGGGGGGGGTGGGGGGGGGGGGGGGTGGGGGGGGGGGGGGGTGGGGGGGGGGGGGGGTGGGGGGGGGGGGGGGTGGGGGGGGGGGGGGGTGGGGGGGGGGGGGGGTGGGGGGGGGGGGGGGTGGGGGGGGGGGGGGGTGGGGGGGGGGGGGGGTGGGGGGGGGGGGATATATACTTTTTTCTCCAATACATAACCAACTGGTGTCATCCTCGAAGCTTATATGTAAGCTTATCTGAGGATGACACCAGTTGGTTATGTATTGGTCTTTTTTTTTTTTTTTTGCTGTGTTGGGAAGCTACGAAATCTATGATTGAGAAATTCGCGCGCGCGCATATACACACGCACACACACACACACACACACACACACACACACACACACACACACACACACACACACACACACACACACACACACACACACACACACACACACACACACACACACACACACACACACACACACACACACACACACACACACACACACACACACACACACACACACACACACACACACACACACACACACACACACACACACACACACACACACACACACACACACACACACACACACACACACACACACACAAATTAGTTGGAATGTATTGATGCGTCGCTAAACTGGAAACCTGAACGAATATATTGTGTTTCATTAAGTTTGTATGGTATTTTGGGTGCGTGTTTCTTGTTCATAGCATGTCCTTAGAGCTCTTTTCAGGCTATTGTAGTTTGTCAGGTTTCTGTATTCAAAAGGTAATTTGTTTATCATGTCTGGGATGTAGAAGTTTCGCGTGGCCTTTCCGTAGTAATTATTGTATTTATGTGTGATATAATTAATTGTCTGAGGTCTTGTTATACGGTATGTATTTCTGACTGTCCTGTAGTTGGCATCGAAATAATGTTTTAGCAAGGCTGCATAGTGACATAAATGTTTTGCTGTCAGTATTTTGTGTTCTGCCATTGCAATGTTTATAAGGTCGTGGTTTTCTCTTTGTTCCCAAAAGATCAGTTTTGTCATTTTATACTGTAGCGACATTAATCTATTTAATTTGTAGGGTGCACAGAAAGCATACGTTGTTATAGCGTATCTTAGTATATTTTGGCATAGTGCTTTGTATATTAGTGTTTTTAGGCGTATGGGAACTATGTCTTTTAATCTGTAGAGTTTGCCACTTATTGTTCGGAGTTTGTTGTGTAGATGGTTTATGTGGCTATTCCAGTTCATACCTGCATCGAAGTAAACTCCGAGGTATCGTATTGTTTCAACCTGCTTGATTGTAGTGGTTTTGCTGTTCTGTGTGTTTTTTATGTTGGAAAGTGGATGTTGGATGGTTATATATTTGTCATCAACTGGTCGAGTCAGTGGATTTCTGAATATCATTAATTTTGTCTTTTCTGAGTTTAGGTGTATGGAGTTTTTAGTGAGCCAGTCTATGATCAGATTTATATCTTGTTGCATATTTGTTTGTGCTATGCTTGCGTTATTATGGATGGATATTATTGCTGTATCGTCTGCGTATTGGAATATCTTACCTTTGAGTGGTAACTGATTAATATCGTGCGTGTAAATGTTGAATAGAGTTAGGGAGAGTACAGCTCCCTCTGGCACTCCACAGGTTACTGGTAGCTCTCTGCTTCGGTTTGACCCGATACGTGTGATATGCTTTCTATTTTGGAGGTAGTTTGTAAACCACCTGTGAAGAGGTCCGTCTATCCAACATGCCTCAGCTTTTCTAACAAGGTTTGATGTGTAAGTGTATCGAATGCTTTAGTTAGATCTATAAAGACTACCATGGCAATTTTGTTTTTGTCTAAGGCGGTATTAATTACGTCTGTAAAGTTTTCCAAGAGAGATGCTGTTCCCTTATTTTTCTGAAAACCATATTGTGTTTTGGGGATAATATTAAAGATCTCAGTGTATGCTGTGAGTTTCTTCAGTATGATCCGCTTCATAATTTGATTGATAATTGGTAATGTTGCTATGGATCTGTAATTGCTGATTAAATTTCTTTTTCCTTGTTTGTATATGGGTGTGATTAATGCGGTCTTTAGCATACTTGGAATCTGTCCTGTTTTAAATATTTTATTTATTAGTTTTAGTAGGATAGGACTTAAACTAATTGCATGTTGCTTTATATCTTTAGGTCTGATACCATCTATTCCTGGGCCTTTGTTTGGTTTGATTTGATGTATTGCTGAGAGAAGTTCTGCTTCTTTTATGGTTGGGAACCATAATGTCTGTTTCGATTGTGGCCCAAGTGGAGGGTCTCGTTTTGTGATTGGGGGAATATTTCTATGCAGTTCTTGGATGGAGTCTGCAAAGTATTGGTTAAAGTCATTTGCTAGTTGTTGGATATGTTTTGCGTCTTTCATGAAGCTGTGTTTTATGGTTTCGGAGGTGGTGGTGGTGTTGGGAACAAAATCTAGTATCTCATTGATCAGATGCCAGGTTTGTTTCATGTTGTTTTGTGCGGAGGTTAATTTGTGTCTGTAGTAGCTTCTTTTTGCATTTCTGATTTGTGTTGTAAGGCGATTCCTTGTTATCTTATATTCAGTTTTTAAAAGTGTGTTATTTGGATATCGCTTTAATTCTTTCCATAAAGCGTCCTTTCTGTGTATTTCTAGGATTAAGTTTTGTGTTATCCAGGGATTTTGTGTTGTTTTTTGAACGAATTCGGGCTTTCTTTGTAGCTTTCTTATATATTTCCTCCAGTGTGAGTTTAATGTTGTTGTATAAGATATCTGCTGAATCTGATGCCAGGTTTTCCCAGTCTGTTTTTCTTATTTCGTGGTTGACTGTTTCTTCATCTATTATTGTTTTCTGTCACTTTTCTTCTGTGGGACATTGCATGGATAATGTCTTGGTGTGCAGGTTTAGAGCAGTGAAGTAATGGTCTGCTACTTTGCACTTTATAACTGATGCAGTGTAACTATTTGGTGGTGCTCGGACGTTTATATGATCTAGACAGGAGGCAGTGATAGTATTTCCGAATATTTCTTCTAGTACATGATGTTATTGTTGGTATTAGATTATACATGGATAGTGTGTCTAGGTATTGTACAGTGTTGTTCTGGTTTTCATTTGCAATATTTATGTTTATGTCGCCAATTATCATTAGGTGCTCGGTTGAGCATATTTCTTGGCTTGAAAGCCAGCAATTGAGTTCTTGCAACAATTTTATCATGTTTAGGTTTGGTGGCCTGTAAATAGCATTTAGTATTATGGGATGCTGTGTATTCGCGGTATTAATGATTTCGAGGCAGAGGGTTTCAGCATGCTCAAACTGATAGGCCGTTTGTTTTGCTATTAATGTTTGTTTGATAAATATTAATATTCCACCCCCTCTTTTTGTTTGGCGGCATGATCTATGTTGTTGTAAGCCTGGAATTTGGAAAGCATTCGCTTCGTCATTAGTTATGGATACTTCTGTAAGAATCATTATATCAATAATATCAGTGTAATTTCTCAGATAAGCCTGTAATAATAACCAATGTTTTCGGATGCTTCTGATGTTAATATGCAAGATTGAGAGACCTCTCGCATGCACTGTGTTTTGTTTCCATGCATCAAGCGATTCGAAAGTACAATTACTGATGTATTCTGGTGTAATTACATCTATCTGATGGTTCACATTCATTTTTGTTGTGTTGAGATCTTCTTATTGAATTAAGTTGGAGTCTTTTGTTTCACTCTGGCAACCTGTCTATATCTTCCGAGCTTCTTATTTGTATAGACTTTGAAGTCTGTGACTTTCTCAAGAATATTTTGCCGTCTTTGATCCATAAAAATTGATACTTTTTTTCTGTTTTTTCTTTTATTGCTTGGTACAAAAGATTCTGATTGAAAGGTGTTAAATACTCAGATATAAAGATTGGCGTATTGTCTTGCGATGCATTTAAATCATTGACTACTGGTTTTTTCAGTCTACTGGCTTTTATGAGATTGTCTCTTGTAGCCTTGCTTGTCAGACGAACTATGACTGGTGCGGGTCGTGGCGAGCCTTGTTTTCTGTTCTTCCTGGGAAACCGATTTATGGTCTGAATATCATTATGCTGTAGGGGGATGTTAATTGCATGGCCTAACTTTAAAACTACGTCTCTGAGATTTTCTGTGGATTTGGTTTCTGGAAGACCGTTTATGACAACGTCTTCTTTATGTTGTTATTGGTTTAAAACTTCGTATTGTAGTTTCTGGGAATTAAATTCTTGACGGAGTTCCGATGTGTCTTTTATCAATTTGTGCTGCCTGTGAGTTAATGCATTAATGCTGGTTTTGATGTCTTTTACCGTTTGTAAGACTTCTTCGACTTTTGAATTATTAAATTTAACAAACTCTCCATATTCGCTAATTTTTTTTTGTTATTTCTTTATTCTGTTTATCAAATAGTTCTTATACTAGATCTACCAAGCTGGCTTTTATATTTTCTAAACCTTTTTCTAGTAATAAATTTACGGAACTCAAATTATAAGACTCACCGGTATTTTGTTGTCTGTTCAGTTCATCGTCCGATTCTGCCTCCGGCGTAATCGTAATTTAGCATTGGATTTGCGTTGCCAGGTTGTTTCTGAAAGTCCGGAACATGTAAAGTGAAGATTCCTAAGGCATTTCCTGCAGGTTATATAACATCCGACGGACGGTAATTCCTTCTGACACTTGTTGCACTTCATGACTCACCTTTCTTCCTTTAGACAGCTGCAAAGATGGCGACGTCCTTTGTTCTATGCTCGTTAGCAGTCGCGGTGTACGCTTCAATTTTTAGCACACTCAGATTTTGGATTCCACTTGGCCGATTTAGATGAATTATATGTCACTGTCTTCATCGTGACAAGTAGAGTTACTTTATGACACTTTTAAATTAAAAACTGGAGTTAGAACCACATTAAAACTATAAAATCGGGACCAGCGATACAACCATGCAACCGTATGCCTACACAGCGCCCTCTATAATAATAATAATAATAATAATAATAATAATAATAATAATAATAATAGTATAGTGACTTGGTATGCAGTGAAAATTCTTAATATTTAACTCACTACTTAAAGTTATAAGCAGTATTCTTCGAGTTTAGACGTGCAGTGTTCCTTAGGTTCTTAAGTTCGCGATACTTTAGTTCTAACATTGATCCTCTCTTCGAAAAATAAAATAAATCATTATTCTAGACTCTGCGACAACTTCAGCATCTGCTATGCAGCTTAAATATTAGAAAGATCTGCATTCTAAATATAAACTACCATCAATATACAATAAACAACACATTTTTTTTTCTTTATTTTGTCACTTCCATTTCTGATATAAACGTATACAGCATATTAATTACCTATATTTCTCTAAAGATTACAGCATTAGAAACCTTCGTTCCAGAGACCAAACTGAGAACTTTTTTAACAAGCTATTTCAGGTTTACTGTTCAAAGTGGGGTTTGAGTTCATATTCTGCAGGTGGGAACTATACCTACCATATTGAAATCAAAGGTGGGAGTTAAAAAAATTAAGCCAACATCAGCATGTGTCTGGAAACATCTGTGAAAGGCTGGATAGTGGTCAACAGAATTGTAATCTTCAGCAGATATGTTGCAAGTTATCGAATATGGTATAACAGTTCTGACCATTGAGATTGCTACACTTGTCCAGCATAAGCAAATAGCTACGACTAAGAAGGACGAAGGGACATCCATTTTACACGAAGGACCAGAGAAATGTTGCAACGAGGAACAAATCCCGGTCACTGTTATTTTCATTGGAACAAGAGAGAGACAGCAACATTGGGAGCTACATGAAGCCGTGGACCCATCATGCGTGGTCCCAACACTGCAATTCGGTAAGCATGGAGTGACGATCTCGAATCTCTTTTTTGGTATTCCTTAGGCCATTTAATACCAACAGAGAAAGTTTGAATCATATGAGAATACCTAGCCGGCAACTGTGTTCAGTGCGGCCTCTTTCCAACAAATGGTTACATGAGCATGATAGCGGTTTTGCGTTCAGTCACTCTACCTCTATTCTACCAATTATCTTTTTGAAATGTAGTGGAAATGAGATATCATGACAGTGACTCTTCACTATCAAATCTCACTAAGCGTTATATTTGCGGTAGAACTGATGCTCTTTATCGAGGAAGCTGTTCTGAAGCTTACAGTGCTCCAGTTTTGCTATTAGGTGGGTATTTCTAATAAACGGTCTCGTATTTAACAGATTATTACTTGTTTCTTATTTGTATTTTTAATAAATTTCACTTTTGTATTTTCCTTTCTATTTTTAATGAATTAACCCAGACAGTTAAATAAACCCATTCGATAAAAATCAGTCAATGAAGTAACTGTTCCTCTTTCATTTTAAATATTCAAGCAACGCCTTTAATTTAACCTTTATGCGCCACTTGTCTAAAACATTCCCTACTGCTGACTTGTTTTTAAAGCGAACTTTTAATCTTTACGTCACTTCTCATTAAGTCGCTTGGATGTTGTGATAGCGACTACTTAAATACGCTTTCTGCTAGAAAACTTTGGATGCTAAATATAAGTGATCTTTAAATTCCTTACAAAATTATCTGTCGTGTCTTAAGGCTAACGGACACGCACCCATTAAACCATAAGAACATGTGATGTTAAGAACATCACTTGTTCTTAACAGTGTTGCTAAGAACAAGTGATCAGAAATATAGATGCGGACTGCGTTTGGATGATTATTACTCGGTCTCTTTCCCCATAGCTTTTCCACTCAGCAAATTCATAGTGAATTCGAATGAATAAAATAGCCGACGTAGAAGCTTTCTTATAAAAATTGTATTGCTGTAATTGCAGCTGTCGAAATGATGAAGATAGGTAGTATATTTAAATGCATGTCTAATATTTTTAATAAATTGACTTTCTCAGCCAGCGGATGTGCAGCAGTGGATATTTATTTATACTATTCTCAATGATCACTCTTGTGGTCATTTGTATCCCATGTGGGTGAAAATAGATGGATTTTATGCAATATGCAAACTCTTCGACATGAAGATCATCAGTTCGCTTGGAAGCCAGTTCGATCTTGTATAGAAAACGATGATGAATAGATGGGAAAAGCTAACATCATTTCAGGGAAATGATATCCAGATGCCATTTGTGATGAAATGTTTGCGCTGACTATTGCGTAGCAAATAAGCATTCCCAGTTTTCCATAACTAGAGACGTACGAAATAAATTGAAGTTCACGGGTGATACTGAGCCCGAGACAACACCTGGTAGTCCTAAAGTGCTGATTAACAGGAGCCAGTCCTCCTTGTGTAGGCTGATTACTTCATCTCGCCGTCAGATATTAGAGAATCTGTGGTTGGAGATTAGATTAGCTACAGTTTCAGAACTATTTCCACAACATGTCTTATAAAGCTTCACACCATGAGTTGCATGAAACAACTGCAGACCACAGCTCTTGTTAATAATAGCGAATACGCACTGTCAGTTGGCATCGACCAAGTTGTGCAGAACTTAGACTGCGGAGCAATGAAAATCGGTCACTGAGTGATGAGCCGTTCCATGCTTTTCTAGGTATAAATCTTGTTTATGTATGGTAGGATGTCTGACGAACCCTCTTTTTTTTTTCTTTCCTGCATGTGTTGTTCCAACAATGAAGCTTGGAAATGGCAGCTTTAATAATGTGGTGAGGGGATACTTACTGTCTCATTTTGTGGATTAGATCCATATGCTGCACGAAATCATAATTGCTATGTTTCTGCATTCATTCTGTACATTTGTGTGGGGCTTACATCATTGCAGTTTTATGCTAAGTACACTTACACCCCCCCCCCCCATCACGACGAATAAAGCACACTCTACTACCTTATCTGTCTTTGGACCAGTGCAGATACTCTGTTACATTAGCCAACTGCAGCTATGAGAAGCCTAAATTATAACTTTCTCCCTCGCTACAGATATTCAGCAATACTAAACAGTCAAATTTATTTAAAGCAACTACTGTTTCAGTGAATATCAGCATTTAATTTCGCATGGCCGTTGTGTTCTGTTATTATTATTATTATTATTATTATTATTATTATTATTATTATTATTATATAGTACAAAGTGATAGTTCCAAATCACTACTGACTGACGCATTTTCCCTTTTGCAATTTATTCCGAGGCTTCCATTAACTCTAATCTGTATGTTATTGTTGTTGACAGACCTTATATTTATTCCTAATGGAGTTGAGTTTCCTAATGGTGTAATAATATTAACAAGAAGAAGCCTATTGTGCCATAGAATTTCTAAAATGTTTTAAATATCCGGACAGCATTAGTCAGAGCATTTAGTGAATACGCGGCTCAGAATGTAAGCACATTTTTTAAAACTGTATGACAAGGGTATGTGATAATGTTGTAATTATTATCGGATTATAACCATTATCAGTTAATAACTAGCTATTTTAAAAAAGAAAGATAGGATAAGTTTATTTTATTTCATTTTTTGTTCTGTTTTACCTTTAATTGGAAAACTTGGGATCTTCCTCACTGCAGTTTCGTTCATATTGTTTTATTTGTCGGATATCACAATTTTCACACGAAATCAGTCCATTTTTTCTTTCTGTTATATTCTCGATCAGAAATTTGTATAGTGTATTTATATGTAGAGGTTTTGTGAATTTCCAATTTTATCTGTTGAATGCCTTAATTTTCCTGGTGCAAATCTTAATCTGTCTGTATTACTCTGGTGTCGCTTAAGCGTAGATCCACATCGTACCATGCAAACTTTTCAAAACCACATCCGACCGAAGAAGGTAGTTTTGTCGGATGAAAAATTTGAGTTTCCAGGAGGATTACTCTCATAACTCTGTATGAAACCTTCAAATGAAATGCTCAGATAAAGGTTAGTCGCTTCTTAGAGGGGATTCTAATCCAGGTCTTTCTAACCAAAGATTAGAAAAACCTATATTCGAAAGCTGTCGAAATTGACAGCGCCTTTGCATTGGCGAAATCCACTGAACTACGGAGGTCCAAGTACGTAAGTCGAAAACATCCTCATTGCTCATGGGTCCAACTCCTTTGGTATCCAATGCGATCCAATGCCTGTTTCACCATTCTTTGCCACTTCTCTCTGTCCATTGCCAGATAACTCAATTCATACAAACTCTTTCCACTCCATACTTGCACATCATTTACTTACTCTCGCCTTAGTCCTCCTCCTCTTCTATTTATATCGTCCATTGTACCAAGCATCAAGGTTTTGTTCTTTCTACTGTTATCCATTCTGCAGATATGTCCAAAAAACTTTAGTTTCCTTTGAATTATTTTCTGCATTAGATTTTCTTTGCAGTTTATTTTGAGATACAGTTCTTCATTAGTTACATTTTGTATCCATCCAATTTCCAAAAAATCTTTCTATAACATGTTCTTTCGAAAGCCAATCAAAGACTGTGCGAGACAAAGAGTTGTGAATATGTATTTTTCCGGCAGTCACACCTTTATAGGGAGGCTCACTAATTTACTTTTCCATATCTTGTACATTATCTGTAGGTTTACTTTTGTTCTCCGGGATCTTATTTCTTTTTCTTTTTGCTGTAAGTCGAAAACATACCTAGGAAGCAATATGCATCATATTGCTTCCTAGGTGCAAAGGTCCTCACCTCTCCAATTCTTGTCCGTTGACCGTTATTTCTTATTCATCCTCTTCTCTTCTAATGTCATTGTTTTTGTTTTATCAACGTTCATTATCAGCCCATATCTCTTTCCTTCTTCACTTAACTTCAGTACTGTCACTTAACTTCAGTACTGTCACTTAACTTCAGTACTGTTCCTTCTAGTTCTTTATCTTCTTCAATAAATGACTATGTCATATACAAATCACAAATTGTTTATTTTAGGGTAATATAAGGAGAATTGAAATTCCCCCTTATATTACCCTATATTGCATCCATTGTTCTTTCGAAAAGCATGATAAAGATGCCTGGGTATATTGATTCTTCTTGTATCGTGCCCATGGTTGTCTGGAACCATCTTCCTATTTCTCCACATTTTCTCACAGCAGCCTCTGCATTGTCACTGATGTTCTTCAAGAGATATATCACGTTCTTGTCCACTCCATACGATTCGAGTATAGTCCACATAAAGTCTATTCAACAATATAGACTTTCTGATCTATATAGTGTCAAATGCTTTCTGAAAGTAAACAAACAGGTATAAACATTTTTAATTTTACGTAGAGCTTTTTCCACAATTAATCTTAGCATTAATATTTGGTGCATAGTACTTCTTTGTCTTCTAAATCCTGCTTGCTCATCTTTGAGATGTTTTCCATTAGTTTCCTTATTCTTTATGTTAATATCGTCATAAGTATTTTTTCCACACGACTCGTTAAGAGCTATTGTTCTCTAATTTTCCCAGTCCATTTGACTTCCAGTTTTGTGAATAGGTATTAGGACTGATCTTGTCCATTCTTTTGGTGTTTTGCCTTCCTCCTATGCCATGTTACATAACCGATACTATTTGACTATTATCACCTCGCTGCCATGTTTCAACAACTCTCCAGTGATCTCATCATTCCCATGACTTTTATAATTTTTCAGATGTTTCACTGCCTTTACGACCTCATCTCTCAGTATATCTGTTTCTCTATCTGTACTTGGTGGCTATGTTTATCTCAATTCATTAGTTAACTTCTTTTGGACCTACACATCTCCCAGTGTCTTATTTAACTCTGAGCAGTATCTTACCCATCTCTCTACTATTTCTTGTGTTCATCAAGATTTCACCATATTCATTATTTATGTCTCTCTGCTTTGGACTCCATTTCCTCATGATGTTTCTGATCATCTTATATACTTCTCCTGTTCTTTATTCACCATAGTATTTATTGATATCCTCGCACTCTTTCTCTAACCATTTTGATTTGTCTCTCCTAACCGCCTTCTTTAATTCTTTGCAGTTTGCTCTATACTGTTCTTCCATTTCCGCGAATATCTCTCTCGTAACATTTAAAGCTATTTTTCTTCAGTTATCTGTAATGTATCGTGTGTATTTCACCTATTCTTTCACTTTTCTGTCTCTGAGACTGTTTGCTTTCTTAATTGCAATTGCAGACATCACCTTGTTGTTTCTATCCTCCACTTCCTTTTCCCTAATGGATTTCAGTTCTTCCTAGAGCACTTTCGTATACATTTTCTCTGTAATTTCCTTACTCAGTATCCTCATTTCCCTCTGACTCTGAAACTGTGCCTTTACTTGTCACGAGTTTCAACTTGATACTAGCAATCACTAAGCTATGATCCGATTCCATGCCTGCTTCTTGAAATTCAACACTTCTGAATTAATATGGCCCATTTTTGTCTATGAGAATCATGTATCATGTCTTGCATGTTCTTAGTTCTTCCATCTAGTGACTCTCATGTTCACTTCCTGCAGTCATTTTTCTGGAAATTTGTGTGTGTGTGTGTGTGTGTGTGTGTGTGTGTGTGTGTGTGTGTGTGTGTGTGTGTGTGTGTGTGTGTGTGTGTGTGTTTCAAATTACGATGTCATGGTTTAAGGCAAATTAAATTCAAGCATTCTTTCTCCTCTTTCATTGCTTTCTCCATATCCATATTTACCCATTATTATTCCCCATCCCCTTCATTGTCCTTTCCAATCTTCGCAATCCAGTCTCCTCCAATAATTAGTATATCTTTCTTTGGTATTAATTTCATTGTTATTTCTAAGTTGCTATAGAGAACTGTATTTATTCTTCGGTACTTTCTGAAGTAGATGAATGCTGTGATGTTAAATGGTCTTGCTGCAAATCTTGTCATTATTATTCTATCGTTTACTGGTTAGTATACTAATAATACTTCTCTTTTTTACTGAGAAGAAAAACTTCCTCATTGGACTCGAGTCCAATGAGGAAGAGTATTGGAGTATGAGGTAGTGGAGTGTACAGAAACGTTTTGGAGAATGATAGGTCGTTTGAAATTTCAATGGTATTTGATCAGGTGTGGCTTATAAGGCTTATTTAGCAAGCTATCATCTTAGATCTGTTAGACCTCTAGTAATACCCCTTTTCGAAGGTGTTTTGCGGATTAACAAAAAAAAAAAAAACGGTATGGGTAAGTGGAGTGAGATATTTCTTAGAAATAAAACGAACTATATCTTGATAGTATTAAAGTTCACTAGGCTGTACTCCTCCCCACTAAAGAATATCAAATAGATCAGTATTTAAGACCTTGGATATTGAAGATCTCCGAGCATGGATAATTTGAGTACCATAAAGTTTACTAAATCAAGAACTAGAATGGAGTGCACTTTCATCACAAAACTATGGATTAGATTTGACTAGTGAGCTTATTAAAGTATCAGTAGGAAAAGCATGTTCGAAAGTACACAGCCTAAGAATGCTCCATGAAGCCGCTCATGTTGAAGCATTCTTAGGCTGTGTACTTTTGAACATGCTCTTCTTACTGATACTTCCTATTTACAGATCTGACTTCTTAGGATCACTAATTTTCAAAGCTCATCGCAGACATTTATTTCTCTCACCTAATTAGTAACGATTCAATGTCTGTCGAGCGTTTTCAGGCGCTCTATGGTCAAAATCATTGATTTGCTGCAAAAATAATTTCGTTTCTCAACTTTTTACAACATTTTTTTCCCTTTTTTTTAAAGAAGTTGCCGAAGTTAAATAAACATTAAATGTTTAAAGCAATATATATATATATATATAGAATAGAATAATTATACTGACTAGAACCCGGATATATACATTTAATTCTAAATGTATACATCCCGAGTCAACTCTAGTAACATTATATATATTTATATATATAAATGAAACAATGATCATTAACTCGGTTAACATACATATTTTTATGAAGAATTGAATGACTAGAACCAAGATTTAAGTAAAACGGTTTTAATATAAAAACACTACTAGTTGCGGCCTGTAACAGACTTCATCAGGTGACATTATAAAAGAAAGAAAAAAAAAAGAAAAAACACTAAACACTGAAGGTTAAAAGACTATGAACAACATATAGAGTCTCTATACATAATTAGCATGAAAACGTTGTAGTTGTATTTAAAGCTGTTCTTTCGTTTGTTGCATTGTTGGGAGAGTGCGTGCTTGCAGCATCATCTGAAAACTTCTTTCGAAGTTAATGGATATTCCAAGAGAATTATTGAAAAATTCCTTCTTAATCCTCCTAGACATCACTCGGAAGAAACAAATAGATTCAAAAGCAATATATCTATTCCTTACATAAGTACAGTATCACATAAATTAGCAAAAGTTCTAAGAAAATACAATATCAGAACCTTGTTCACTCCACTTCCAAAGATCCGTTTCTTAATAAGCCACCCAAAACCTTGTCATTATCAACTCAAATACCCTGGTGTATATAAAATATTGTGTGATTGTGATATTCCTTATTTTGGGCAGACAGACAAATCTGTCGAATTGCATATGGAATAACACATGAGGGACATTACTTACAAGAGACAACGAGCCAGTGCATTATCAAGTCATATCCTTTTCTCGGCTAATCCTAATGATGATAACTAAAGTCACAAAGTCTGCTGGGAAAAATCTACTAACATCTTCCGTTGCAATGATGAACTAGAGAGAAAAATCGTGGAATCTAGAGAAATCATCTTCAATCCTGTTCATCTAAATAATAACTTGAGCTACAACCTCCCAGATAGTCATTCAGCTGTAATCATGTACTGGCGTTCACGTGATGCAGCAAAAACACGCACTCTCCCAACAATGCAACAAACGAAAGAACAGCTTCAAATACAACTACAACGTTTTCATGCTAATTATGTATAAAGACTGTCTGTGTTGTTCATAGTCTTTTAACCCTCAATGTTTAGTGTTTTTTCTTTTTTCTTTCTTTTATAATGTCACTTGATGAAGACTGTTACAGGCCGAAACTAGTAGTGTTTTTATATTAAAACCTTTTTACTTAAATCTCAGTTCTAGTCATTCAATTCTTCATAAATAAATAAATAAATAAATAAATAAATAAATAAATAAATATATATATATATATATATATATATGAAAATAAAAAGAAATTTATCCTTACAAATTTAGAATTAAGAATCTCTGTAGCTCAGACAGTTTCGACGATGCCCTTTGTTTGGAAAGATCTGGATCCGAATCCAGTCGGACGCAAAGAATCTTTTTATGGTATTTACAATTGAAGGTGAGTTAGCAGGTCTCATATGGAAGTGGAAGGTTTTCTGCACGGAAATTTGAGTTTTCATCCCGCAAAACAAGGAAACTGCCAGACGAACATGTGCAATAGACAGCTGTAATAAAGTATGCAGATATAATTAACTAATTAATGCTCCGAGCTATCGAAGCATTAATTAGGGTACCAAAAAGTCAATTTACTTGGCCGTAACGGAACCCGGAGCCTAAGATGCAAGGGAAAATGGAAAAGGATGAGACCTTTAGAATTTTAGAAATTGTTCGTAAGGCATATACGCTTGTCATAATAAAATATATTTTAATCTTCTTTCAATATTTTAATTTATAAAAAAATTATTATCCTCTCCTTCTAAAGTTTACAGAAAAAAACTTTCATTTTCTGAATCTCTTAAGACCATTTTTCTTAAAACTTTTTCCCCAAGCCTGTCCAAGTTGAACAATTTAAACAAAGACTTCGTCTTCTCCTTCTTCTTCCTTTCCAGGCTTATAGGCCAAGTGGCCTGTTCCGGACTCAATTCCATATTTTTAAGGGTCTTCCTTTGCATCGGGTATTTTTTGGTTGGTAATTTAGAATTAGTTTAGGTATTCTGTTTCTATTCATTTTGAGTAAATGTTCTTTCAATTTTTTTCTGTAGCAAATAACTGTTTCATTTAGGGAGTTGTAATTCCGAGTTTAGTTTCGATTTCATTACTTTACTATATTTCTACTTTACTTTACTTTACTTAATCTTCTTTTCTACCTTTACGATGTCGAGGTTTTATTCTTAGACTTTGCAATCGCAACCGTAACTCGAAGATAAGGTGATTAGCGCTATGCCTCCCGGAGTTTCCTATGTCTGTAGATGCATGTGCTCACAGGACCGGTTTGCCTGTTCTGGGGGACGAAAATCCCAAATTTCCGGGTGAAAAAAAAAACCCTAACCCGTGTACGACACTGGTTAACTCACCTTTTAGTTGAAAGAGACCAGATAAAGATTCCACATGTCACTTATAGGAATCGAACCCTGGTCTTTCCGTATAAGGGGCTTTGTCTATATCGACTGAACTACGGAGGCTCTGTATTACCATCTAATACTACATATTATATAGTAATATACGTATAATATATATATATATATATATATGTATATATGTAATGTATATGATATTATATAATATATAATAATATATATATATATGTATATATGTAATGTATATGATATTATATAATATATAATAATATATATATGTATATATGTAATGTATATGATATTATATAATATATAATAATATATATATATATGTATATATGTAATGTATATGATATTATATAATATATAATAATATATATATGTATATATGTAATGTATATGATATTATATAATATATAATAATATATATATATATATGTATATATGTAATGTATATGATATTATATAATATATAATAATATATATATATATATATAGTATATAATAAATATATTACAAATATTATGTATATTACTTAAATTAAGGGGATATTAAATCCCACATAGTTTTAAAACCGAATAAGAAACTCAAAGATTGGAATCAGAGAATTTCTTGCCGAATATAGAAAACTATAAAGTATCGGCGACACTAGCGTTAGCCAATGCAAGTGATCCTAGTACGTAGTACAATACCAGGGCAGCTCGTTGCAAAGGTGTGGGAAGTTCAGATCGCTATTCTTAGGTATTTTCCATAATGTAAAAACACATTTCCTAGGAAATGTATGCTGTTATTACATTATGGAGGGAGGTCACTACCCAGACCTGGTATTGTACTACGTACTAGGATCACTTGCATTGGCTAACGCTAGTGTCGCCGATACTTTATAGTTTTCTATATTCGGCAAGAAACTCTCTGATTCCAATCTTTGAGTTTCTTATTCGGTTTTAAAACTATGTGGGATTTAATATCCCCTTAATTTAAGTAATATTTTCATTGCCGAAATGAAGCTTATTAGCTCTTTATACTTAAGTAATTATGTATATAATATATTATATATTATACGTATATTATTATATAATATATAGTATTACATATCCATATAGAGCCTCAGTAGACGAAGCTCTAGGTTCGGAAAGACCTGGGTTAGAATCCCGTCCATGAGGAGTAACCTTTATCTGGTCTCTTTCGACTAAAAGGTGAGTTAGCCAGTCTCATATAGAGGTAGGGTTTTTTTTTTTTTTTTTTCATCCCGAAAATCGGGTTTTTTCGTCCCTCTGAACAGGCAGTCAAAACGGAACCAGTAGAACACACGCAATTAACAGACAAGAATACTTAGAGGCATAGAGGTAACCGCCTTATCTTTGTATTACGGTTAAGAAATCCAAGGATACTTGGAAGGCTGTGGGCGCTAAAGTGCCTGTTAAAACCACTGGATAGGATATAATATATTACATAATATATTACTATATAATATATAGTCTTGTATAAGTAATGTAATGTATAATATAAAGTAAAACTAAACTGTTAGTTTTTGTTAGCGGTCTATATATATATATATATATTTTTTTTTTTTTTTGAGAGAGAGAGAGAGAGAGAGGGAGACCACTTGAAAGAGATGCCATGTATAAACTAAGAGTTTAGTGCGATGTCCACGACTTCTGATGTTAGTGATAGAACATCAAAAAAGTGTGCTGCTTCACACCGATAGTGTTGAGCGATCGCAAAATATACGTACATAATGCAGTGCGTCAAGAAGCAGCCAAAAGAACACAGAAATGCTACAGATGATTAAGATTTAATAATATTACTATAAGATTCTCAATTTTTAGCGTAAAAGAGGTTTGTTTAAAGACAATTCAATTCAATTCAATTCAATAAGACATTGAAAATGATATTCATATTATGAATGCTGGTGGTATTTTCTCATTACGTATTAGAATAAATATTTATATAATAAATTGAAATTATTCACATATATACTACGTTTGCTAATATGATATGCTATGTCTCTAAAATTGAACTCATTTGCCTCAGAAATCTATTCGGTAAAGACGATTTTCACCACTTTGCGGTATAATCGACTTTCTATTATTACAGTTTGTTCTATGATGATTATTGCATTTTTGTTATAGTACCGATATGTCTTGTATTAAAGATTTCTCCGCACTTAAATCTATAATCACTATTTTCTTCCTAACCGCAGTACCTTCGAAACCAAATCGGACTCGAAATTATGATGCACTATTCACTTGCGAGATTATTTGGTTTCCCTAGCTGTTAACGACTAGTAAAATAGTAGTTCCGCAGGTGAAGATTAGGTCACTCCATTCAATGCTGTTCCATTTTGCTTTTTTGCGCATCTCACGCCATCGTGAACATTACACTTAAACCTTTAATCATAATATAATAATTCGCACACGCTATTAGAAGTAATATAGATGTCACACACACACACACACACACACACACACACACACACACACACACACACACACACACACACACACACACACACACACACACACACACACACACACACACACACACACACACACACACACACACACACACACACACACACACACACACACACACACACACACACACACACACACACACACACACAGGTATTCTTCTTCTCCCGCCTTATACATCTCTACCACATCCTCCTTATTCTCTTATTGACCAAACTCTGCAGTTTGCTCTCTCTTAATCTATTCTCGTCGTGTTCAACATCCCATAAATTCATATCATATCACTTATTCTCGCTCCATTATTTTTTATTGTTTCTACATCTACCTGAAATCCAAGGTTGTCAGCCTACTCGGATGCAGTCGGCGAAGGCCGTAGAAATAGAAGGTGCAGCTTTCTTATTTCTGTTTTCTCTCTTCATTTTCTTTTTCAACATCAGTTACTCTCCTGTAATTTGCTGCTTCCATTTTGGCATCTTCTTTTGTGCAATGGGACTATCTTACCTTCTTTTTACTCCTTTGGAGCTGTGCCAGAGTTAAGGCTCGAAGTAAACAACTACAAAAAAGAACCACTACTAATTCCTTCTTACATTTCTATGACACAACGCTGACATCCTACCAAAAAGTTGGTAGGATGTCATATAAACTCATAACCGTGCTTGCATCGAATTTTTGAAATATCCCTAAGCCCACATAATGAGTGTGTTTGGAGTGGACTTCAAGGTCCACTTTTACTTCTTAAATGCAAATATATACACTTTTAAGACCATGTTCAAAATTGTTACTTGAGGTTCCATGTAATCTTCTGATGCGTTGACAGCTAATGTCAGCCTCTGGTGGTGGTTGATTATTATTATTATTATTATTATTATTATTAGAATAACCTCCATGGAGTCAGTAGACTTATCGTGGGAGGCTCACTCAGCCCACAATGTATGTATCATTTTATTGAACTTTGAAATCATTTACACCCCCTGCATTCACAATGCACTCTGGCAATACGTTCCACTCACCAGCAATTAGCTTATCAAGCATAGTCCGTTCATTTTGCATATTGAAGGTCATATTTCATCATGATGAGGCCTGAAACTTATAGTATGAAGGAATTTAATTTCAATGAAAATATGATACCTATAAGTGTATGCTGATAACTTAATAGAAACATTATGACCTAGTTAGCAGAATGGATCGCTTTTCCACATTCCAGCCTGCAGGCCATGGGTTATAGTCTTGTTGTCATGGATGTTTGCGAATATCTTTAGGCGTAGATGATTTTCATCGTTTAATATGTGACGGTCATACTGCTCGTTGGAGGCCTGAAATAGCTTGAAAAATGTGCTATATTTGGTTAAGGTTATCGCATTAGCTTATCAAGCATAGTCCGTTAAGCCTACCCACGGTACTCAAGTACTTAGACTTCATGCTTTCGTTAAGTAGGATTATCATAAATAAATAAAAAATCATATTTAGATTTACACCCTTTCTGAGGTAGGATTATCATAAATGAAAAATAAAAATAAAGGGCTTTTACTTTTTTATGTGATTCCATCCACGAAAGGTTATTTACAAACCTATCGTATACTTTGTACTGTGGGTCGGCTAAGATTTTTTTCTTCTATTTTATGAATTTTATATATTTTTTGCATTTTTAATTTATTTTTTGCATAATCCGGAACCCTGCTCTAGATACCAAATATAGAACTTTATCAAGTCACTTTAGGCCTCTAATAAGCGGAAAATTTTGTTTCCATATTATTAAATTTAAAGGCGTGCATTCAATAGCTTTCTTGGCGTCTGTGTTCATTTGTTTAATTTTTTTATCTCATTTCTGAATTACGTGTTGGTCTGCCCTGTTTCTGCCAATGCGTATTAGTCAAGAATGTGTCAAAAGTTAATGCATTAGAAGACTAACACAATACCCTAGAAAGGCAGTTTGTCCAATGTTTCTTTTATCTTTGTTTCTCCTGTCCCCTCCAATGTTCTGAGTGTTGTTTGACTTCCGGCCTGTTAAGGCACTCGGATTGCCAGGTGGTTTTTCTTCCCCATTGACATTCGATGTTCGTATAGTGGGGAATCTCGATCTTTGTGCAGCTTGCCACACAAAGAAAAATGTGAAATGTTGTAGCCATTGATATTTCTCTGCTAGAATTTTTCATACAATATTACAGTAAACCTGCATGGTTGGCAAGTTTTACTGAGGGGAGTAAAACTTTTCACAAGCTTCACTACTTTGACAAGTGGTATTATCAGATTCAGCAATGACAGCGAGGGAGTCAGTTTTAATTTGAGAAAAAAAATGAAACAAATTCAGATTTATTTATTGAAAATTTCCATATTTGTTGAAAATTTCATTGAATTCATATTGAAAGGTTACTAAAACGCACTTCTTTAGACTTAAATGGTGGCATTAATAATTTGTCGGTTTAATCTTCCTACTGAAATTCTGTATATCCCTTGAGAATTAATATTTATTATATTATTAATGTTTACTTTTTGACAGCAGTATAAATATACTAATAAACTTACCCCTCCCACCCCATCAATGAAAGATTTGTTTTATATTCTAGAGATGAAGCATTATGGGCAGTTAATTTAATTAGAACCAAATGGGAAAAAATAAAATAAATAAAGGCATGCTTTTCTGCAGGAAGTATTAATCTGCTCCAAGTCTGGGATCACATGTGGAAACACGTCATCCTTCCCACGTGTATTCCTTCATTATGCACATTAGGTTCTCTTTTCATCGTGCCACCGTGTTTTCAAACAAGACGTTTTACATCTACTTCTATTTGATTCTATTTGATAAGCATTCTGTATTTAAATTCTAAATGTCTGATTAAAAAAGTGGAACTATCGGTATTGTAACGACTTTTTTGTGATATCATATATACTATTTTAAGTGCGAGTAAACAGGTTCCTGAAATCAAATTTTCAGTCTTCTAAGGGCAAGTAAGTATATTAATACGAATAATATTGTTAATTCATCCTTGTTTATAGCCAAATAGAACTAAAATTGAAGGCGTTTCATAGGCACTGCCTTTAGGTTTCATTGGCCCGACAGCCGCTTCGAACAGTTGTTTCTCATCAAAATCAACAATGTCATGTTATTTCATGTCGAAACCAAGACAACTCCGATGTCGCAGGTTATATTCTTATAAACTTTCTGGTAAATTTTGAAAAATTTTAAGTATCAGCTCTATCTGGCTATAAAAAGTATGGATTAATAATATCTAATAATTTAAAAAATGAATAATATGTAATAATTTAACCTGATGGAAGCCTTTTTTTGGCTCTGCATTCTAATATTTTATGAAAGTAAGTATATTTCATAATGCGGATCTACTAAGAAGTCTAAGTGAATATTTAGACATAGTTATTTGAACAAAAAGGAAGATAGAAAAAGAACCCATCCTTCCCTTTACTATGTTAGGTTCAATGGCCTGTCAGAGCCTAGTAACTTACTTGGCTTCATATAAAAGCGGCTGCTCTTCTTTTCCCAGTCTGTTATATCTATCAAATGCGTGTGTGCTTTGACTAGAGTGCCTGTTCGGCTGGATGAATAACCCGTTTCCAAGAAAAAAAAACCTTGCCACCTCTGTATGAGACCGGTAAGATTCACCCAAAGGCCTTTATAATGGTTTCTGTTGTATGAGATTTGAATACTCTACGGTGGTCTTTCAGCTACCAGAATATCGTCGCTGTGATTGAGCAGCGGAGACTTCGTTAGAAAAATATAGAAACGAAAATTGTAGGGAAGAAATGCCCAGTTTCACAGACTAAAAAAGACATATATATTGATTGATGTTGTTTGGACCCTTTGAGAAGACAAAATTATTCAGAACTAACTAAATTATAAAACTGATAGAATAATAGAACCGTTTCAATAAAATCATTGATAAAGCTCGTAAGGTCGTATTTATTGTGTTGGACTTTGCGATATCCTTCATACATCTTTTTACGCGACGGTAAGAGAGGTTATTCCAAACTTAGTAATGTTAACATTACTCGAATATCCCTCACCATGGAACTGTGATACCTAATTGATCTCTCTTCTTTTACCGTTTTAAACGTTATACTCCAAAATGCGACGCATAAAACGATCGATACCGTAACGATAAGACGATACCATCACTTAATTTGTAGACTTAGTTTATTGAACTCGGATGTTTTTCGAAATTACGTAAAATGTTACTATTCAGCTGTCGCGCTTTGTCGAAAATTTAGATAAAAATTCAGTTTAAATCAAGGTCAACGTGTTCGATTGATTGTACCATCATATTTCATCAACTTGACTGTGTCAAGTTGTTGATTTTAAATCCTGAAACTAACTGAAATTTGTTTAAATGTAAAATATTTTAATTATTTTAACATTTCGTATCAGTTTGTAATATTAAAATATCTTCTTCAGTGCTTTTAATGAGTCCATAAAGAATTTCACAATAAAAGACTAGTTTTTCAAATACGTTTGTTTTTTTATGAAGTTCCGCAGCTTTTCCCTTATTGGGTGCAATAGTAATTGCAAATATACCTTAAAAAGTAGAATCTGTATAATTTTATGTATATATAGATGTGCGATATACATACACCCCAATGGACAAAACATTAGAGATGCCATCCTAATAGTGTGTCGGTCCTCCTCTAGTGCGAATAACAGTCTGTACTTCCCGACGCATTGACTACACCAGATGCCCGAAGGTTGCTGGAGGTAGTTTCAGCCATGCCTGTTGCAGCATTGTCCACAACTGCGCTTTAGACATTGGTCCTGGATACATGGATCTTATGTCTCGCTCTATGGCATCCCAGAGAGATTCCATCGAATTTAAATCCGGGAACCCTTGGGGGGGGGGGACACGGGATGGTCTCCAACCCAGGTGAGTGTTTCTCCAGCCATGCATGGATGGCCGCAGTCCTTTCGGGCGGCGCATTGTCCTACTGAAATAGCTCATCGGCTGCAGGATGCGCGAAGGCCATAAAAGCGTGTGTGGGTGATCAGCTAGCACATTCTGGTAGCTCGCAGCGTTTAAGCATCTCTCTCCATACATATTAATGGATTTAATGTGTCATATGAGCCGGCTCCCCAAACCATCACAGAGTCACCACCTCCTTGAATAGAGCTGACCTGGCAACATGGCTTCATGCTGTCGACACCACACCCACACCCTCCCGTCAACTCGGTACAACTGATAACAGGATTCATCAGCCCACACGACTCTGGTCCGCACTGTGGAAGTCCAGTTTTGATGGTCCTGATACCAGACAAAGCGCACGATGACAAGCTGTCAATAGTGGTACACGATTAGGGCACGGTTCCCGTAACCCATGGTATGCGGGGTACACCATACCGTTCACTCACTGACGCTGCTTGGACCTCCGAAATTGAAACTGGATGTGATTTGTTCTACTAGCGTGGACATTCTACGTCAATCCCTGTCATTAATGGCGTGTGGTCGGCCACCACTTGTTCGCTGGTACTTCTGTTGATGTTATACTCGCGGTAGACCCTTGAAATGGTTGCCCTTGAGAACCGTATGGTTCTTACCACTTGCGCGATAAAATGACCATCATACACCATCAAAGTCGCTAAGATCGCCACATTTACCCATGTTCGTCGATACACTGCTAGAAAGCCCCTGATGTCTGCCTATTTACCATCTGCGTTAGGTTTGGGTACGTCTCACTCTGCCCAATGTTAACTTCCCATCACCCCTAACTCTAATGTTTTGTTCATTGAGTGTGTGTGTGTGTGTGTGTGTGTGTGTGTGTGTATACACATCACACACACACATACACACACACACACACATATATATATATAAACTTTAATGAATATTTAAACGTGTATCTGGCGAATACCAGATGAAACTTTTTAAAAAACAGTTTAGTAAGTTTATATAGTATTTATATAGTTTATAGTTTCTATAGTAAGTTAAGTAAGTAGGCAACTTACTAAACAACAGTTTAGTAAGTTGCCAAGTACACTGACAACTCACTATATAATGAAGAATTCAACAGTTACGTACGTTGATTTAAAGAAGCGAGCGAAATGATATGCTGTCATACCCAGTCCAATAAAAACCAAAGTCCCATCTTAAATCAGCTACGGGCTTTCATTATTATTATTATTATTATTATTATTATTATTTATTTTTTTTAATAAGGCTCCCAACCACGAAAGGTTTATTTGTAAATCTATAGTACATTTATACCGTGGACTGGCTAAGGATTTTTCTCCATTTTTATATTTTACATTGTCTGGAAACCCTGCTCTAGAGCCCAAACATGGAACGTTTTAAAACCACTTCAGACCTCCAATAAGCAGGGCGGTGAAATTCATCTCCCACCTAAAGACAATCACAAATATATATGCCCACAGCGGGATTCGAATAATTTGGCTACGAGAAAACTTATACTCAGCACACTGCAACAATAAGCCACGCGTATCATATCTTGCTACTTTAACATCTACTTTTCAACATGTACTTCATGTTTAATTTGAATAATAAAAGTTATTCAAAAATTCAAAAGATCTCCCCGTGTGCTCCCTTCTTTCCTCTTTGCTTTTTAATCTGAGTAAGTACACGAAACTAGTAATTAAATAATAATTTCTTAAAAAAAAGTTGCACGTGGTATTCGCGTGTACACAAGCAGGAGAGTTTCAAACCACGGAAACCTTAATTCCTTAATGAATATTGGCCAGGTCTTTTAAAATTTGTAAAATTTTATAAGAACTGGCATTAGCTAACAAAAGTTTTCTTTTATCTGGTTGTAAATAACAATTCTTTCGATGTTCAGTTTGAAGGATTTTGTAAGTTTACCTGGTTGTTGGATATAGCATGGTTAAGAATATGTAAATAATCCTTTGGTAAATTGATTGGAAATTAGAAACTTCTTTAAATTCAAATATAAAAATGGGCTGTGTTTACTCAATGAAATTCATAAACAAGAATTAATTGCGAATATGTCAATATAAAATCTATTTCCGAACCCTGCTCATCAAATTCAGTTAAAAGTATTAAAAAAGATTTGGTGACTTTCACCTCTTTAGGGGTTATTGTTTCTGCAGTATGAGCTTTCTCATAGTTGGTCTGACACAAGTGTCGTGTCGGTTTTTATTTATTTTTACTTCTCCATTATCGAATTTGCCACTTCTTCTTTCGTCTCCATAAATATGGCCACCGAATCCACACAGAGCGTGGTAATAATAATGCACAACGCTGTAATGAGATTATGGTGGACGAATATTTTACACTGAATGTGTTTGTGGGAAGTGTAATTTGTGAATACGATAACTATAATAAATTCATAAATAAAATATAAAAAATAAAACTGAAGTATTCTGTTAGAAGCTTTGTTTCATCTTGTTAAAGTATTCAGATTTTTCATTTTACAAGCTGTTACAGATTAGTACAGTTTTTCTGTAAAACATGTTGACTTCATTCATACTGCCTGATTCATAACCATCTCAGTTATTTCATCACTCCTACGCAACTTCGTCACTCATGAGTGTGCTGTTTTGAAACAGGATTTTGCGCTGTGTTTTAAGAAGTTCCGCTTTCTGTTTCTCCTTGCACGCCAAAGATTTTGTTTTTGCTTTGGTTTTTGCATAACTCGTAATATCGGAACCTCGAATACCCAATTATAATTAAAATAAAATTTTATAACATAGTATTATTTTGAAAAAACTACCTTTTCTAATAGATTTTTTTTAAAATAGATTTTTAAATAAAGTAGGAATACGTTTGTCTGAAAAGGTGAATGAAGTGCCAATAGACATAAACTCGCAAAAGATGATATAAAAAATCTAGCATGTTTTCATGTAACACAGGATCATGCTAAATATTTTAAGCACGGAAGTTTTGACAAATGGGTAGGCATTTAGTCTTCACCTTTCACGGTCGTCGTGGTTGTGTGCATCCCCCACCTTCACCAGTATGATGAGAGGCGATGTTCCTAACCCTGATTAGTATTTATTTGTATGTGTTCACGCGGGTACCTGTACCACGGTTTAGTTAACTTTGGTCGGTTGAAAAGAAAATGAGAAAAAAATTCTATATTCGAACCTCCTAAGTGTTTCTTCAATAGACTTTGTCATCACAAAGCTAGAGATGGCTTTCATTATTTTACTGTATGTAGACCGATTAATCTTTGTTTGCTTGAAAGAAGACTTAGAAAAGGTTGTTCTAGAGCAGGGATCGGCAACCTTTTCAGATTCGCGGGCCACATTCAACTTTTATTTTTAATAATCGGGCCGCAAGGGTTTAATTAATAGAAAATAATCAGTGGAAAAATACTCAAGGTATCAATTTTTATTATATCAATCTTAAAAAAATACAGAAATATTTAAAGTATACGAGATATGAAACAAGCATTAAAATGAAACTCAATGAAAAATTATCATATCATGTAAAAACAAAGTAATATATCATATATATTACTTTGTTTTTACATGATATATAATAATATATAATATACTGTAGTTTTATGCATCACAATATGTATGTCTTCCTACTTAATGTGACTTTTGTGATTGTTTTCCCTTAGCCAAATTATTTATATCTATATCCGCTTTATAACCTGAGATGTAAATTCCAATCGAAGCATGCATATGTTCATCAGTTAGTCGAGAAGAAAATTTATTTTTTTCTAAAACTCATGGCAGAAAATGCTTCTTCGCAAATATATGTGCTTCCAAATGCGACTGTCATCCTTTTTGCGAAACTGATTAATCCTTCAAATTTTTTGTTAAGCATCAATAATTTTTTTGGATATTTTCTAAAGAAAATGCGTTCTTTAATATTTCATTGTGCTGCAATTCCAAAACTTCCATCAGTAGTCGGTTTGGTAGGTAATCAATGTCGATATTAAAAGGATTCAATATCCACAAATCTTATTGAAAATTCCGTTTTGCAAATCTTCAATAATAGCAACAAAAGTTTCTTTTGTGTTTGCCATCCAACTGTAGATGCCGATTTGCAATCATGTAGAATTTCTTCCATCATATATTTCTTCAACAGACATAGTTTTGCCTTCAAAAGCTTTTATGTCAGAAAACAGTTCTGATAGTAATTTACATTGGGCATACAGGTTCAAATTAAGTTCATTAAGGAGCTGTAATGTCTACCATAAATGCAAGAGACATAATCCATTTTTTATCCGATAGTTGTGGGACAGTATTTTTGGTTTCCATCATGAAAATATCTATTTCTTCAAGTAAATTAAAAAATATTTTTAGCACAACAACTCTACTTAACTATCTAGCACTTGACTAGTAGATAACGTCCTCTTGAAATGTCCATAACGTCTTTTCTTGATGATAAAATTTTGCTGGCCACATGCCATGTAAGTATGGTCAACCTTTTATGGGCTACCAAAAATGCACGTTTGAATCGCCGGTTGTCGACCTCTGTTCTTGAGTCGTACCTTTTAAGTCTTTATTCATTAAAAATTGCGTCATCGCAAGGCTAGATGGTTTTCATTATTTTCCTGTATGTTAATTAATTAATTATGATTAATGAATGGACTGAGATCCCACCAAACTACACCATAATCAATGAAACAGTTTTGCCCTCCATGCAAGTAGATAAAGAAAGATAGACTATTCTTATGCAGCACAGTCGCGGTGTTTTCAGTGAATTTATTAGGTCATGGTATTAAGTTAGATCCTGCCTAGGATCACAGGAACATTTATATGGGCTTTTCAGTTGAAGGTAAATTAGCTAGTTTCATACGAAGATAGCAAGCTTTTTTGTTTAATTGAAACGTCTCTTTTTTCACTCTGCAGTAAAAGACAATGTGGAGAACACCCATCCATTGACACACATACTAAAGTGTGAAGTGTGGCGATAGCATTACTGTCCTATTAGGATAAATTAAGTAAATGAAAAGCTATGTTTCTTCTGTAGACAGGCCATTTTTTACCAAAGATTACAGATGGATAGAGATCTTTGCATTATCAAATATTCCAGTAGTTCCTTAACAGCAGGAAGAAGCAACATGCATAATTTTCTTAACATCCCCCCCCCCCACACACGCGCACACTACACAAACCATAAATATCAAAAAATATAAAAGTGAAATAGAAATTTAATTATATGAATATTTAAGAACTTATCGAATTGAATAATATGCTTATAAATTTGATTTAACAGGTCATTCTGATTTCGTCTTGAAAATGCGACAGTTAGTAAGATTACGGTTATTAACTGCATTGCACAAGATTGTTCAATACAGTATCTGTACAATTTTAAATTTATATATCGGACCATTTACACTCGTCAAGCCATTGCCTTATCTTTCGCAGTCACATTCAGTTTTTTTTTAGTTATTTTATTCTTTTTAATACATATTAGTCTCAAAATCCATGAACTATTTTGGAAAAATACCTGACGTCTCTAAAGCACCAAACTTCCTTTCTCTTAGATCTCTGCTCGATTCTGGTGAGGTTAGTTTCTGAAAATTCGAATCCTTCCGTAACATAATTGAAGGAGCGATCGTGCTTTGTACTACTCTCAGTTATGGGTTTCTTTTAATGAACCGTGTGCCCTATTGGACTGACTTGTAACGATTTTTCATTTATAGATCTAAGAAGAATGTCTTTGAAAGCCTTCTTTGAAGGACTTTTATGAAAGTAGAATTTAACTGGTTCAGTTTGTCTGAAGCACAAAGTATCGCTACGAAACCAATTTGTTCTGTTATTTTCTTTAAAAGAGTTTGGACTTTTTCCTATAACATTCTTCCCTGTAAAAGTAATTGGGAAGATTGATCAAGAGGTTTCAGATGAGCTCAATACATTTTATCCCGAAGTTCACAAGTAACTCGTCGCTTCATTTTGTTAATGGTGCTGCATGATTTCAGGGATCCACTTAACTCCAGATAATGCATGTTTACACTAACTGAACATTCCATGATATTAATGCTAGCTTGCTATTGCACATGTTTGTTTGACAGCTATGTTTGTTTTTAGAGGGAGAATGTTCCGTATTACAACTCTAGAATGAATAATATTTCTTTTTAAAGGAATTTCAACCATAAAACGAAAGATTTTATGGTATATGAATTTGAATTAATATATAAATTAAAGCTACCAAGAAATTATATACTTGGTTTAATCCTTTATCCAAGGGTAAACAAACAAAGTTTGCGCCTGAAGTATTTTCAGAACTGGGGCAACTCGTGGTAAAGGTGGTATGACTTCACATCACTTACCTTAGTATCCCATAATGCAAAGCACATATATATTTTTATTTAAGTCAGTTAAAAATTAGTTATGTTTGACTTAAAGAGCGCGATTAAATGTTATGATATAAATATAGAATTTGAAGGTACCTTTTAATTATAATTTAAGTAAATATGATATTAATTTATATTTGATTTTAAACAATACAAATTAAATAAATCCTGTGGCGCATTTTATTTTCCAGTATAGTATGCAGAACTACTGTATATATGTAGCATTTCCCCCCCAGAAATCGATAGGTCTTCCGTTTTCACCTGGCTTGTCATCGTCAAAGTTGAGCGCATTCGCATTCTCTTGTATGCTACATAAGAGGTGATGTTACGCGACCACAAATAGTATTTATTTTTTTATGTACTTGTGTGTGGTCGATTTTCCTGACTTCTTGCTGAAAAAAAACCAAACAAATTCGATTTACCAGAAAAGGAGAAATTCCTCTGGTCGATGACTAGAATCGAACCAGTTACCAGTAAAGTAAACTATGCCAGCTATTCCTGAGTTTTTAAAAGTTAAAACTGCAGTAAAATACGTTTGAATTAATATGTCTTTTAATAATGGAAAATTTAGTGTGATAGAATTATTTATAAATCTGTCTCATTTAATTTCTTTGTAGTATCACGAACTGGCATGGTGAAAATGAAATAATACTTGAAGAACTTATTTATTTTTATGGTTTGTGAAATCAGTTTAAATACCATAGCAACGATAACAATAATGACCGGCTGACAAATCCTATTTATACTGTTATTGAGGTTTGACCCGGATATTAGTTATGATATTGTGAGTTTCACTCTCATAAATGAAAGAAATGTTCCACAAACAATCAGTAACCCAAATAAAACTGTAATGTGGCTTTTTTGTTTTCTCATTTGCAAGGTGTATTTACTTCTCTATTCAGTTTCCACACCGAATAGAGGTGTATATATGAGCATAAATGAAACTAATGTGGTAAAATAACTCCGTTTTTCCAATTTGCACTTCTACGGAACAGTGAAAATCGCCTTACATTTCTAAGGAACTATTCGGATTTGCATGAGAAAAGATATTCTTTGGATTCACATATAATACATTGATTATTCTTCTAGCCTTCCACTGATTAAAAAAGAGATAGACTCAAAGCGAAAGGCGTCACTTGTTCCTTAAAAGAAAGTTGAAATCATTCAACATGTGTTACTTTAGTATCCCATGGCATTATGAGAGAGAGAGAGAGAGAGAGGGAGGGGGGGGCTGTATTATTCAGAATTTGATGTACAAACTTCAAGTACAGTAGACTCTTTTTTATCACTTTTCATAATGGCTAAATTCTCTAACTAAAGACACTTTTTCATGGATATTATTTGCATAGGACAGCATCTGTATTACTATTTTTTTCCCAATTTTAACCTATCGCTATCGTTTCTTAGTTCAACTTCAGATCTACCTAATATTTTTTGTTTTTATTTGATAAAGTCTCGATATATTTAATATTATTTTAACAGAACGTTTTTTTTTTTCAGTTAACAGGCAATTTTCATACAAATATTTGCAGATATGCAAATATAAAAATAAACGAATATGAGAGTCATTTTGTTGGTCTGTACATGCACAAGTTAATCACGGACACTGGACGTTTTTAAAACCTTATGGGATTTAGCATTCTCGCATGAAGTTGTCCACTTCAATTTTGGTTTCCCTAGGAACTTTTTTATTAGCAAAATTTGGCAAAAACGATTTCAGATAATATTAATAAATTCGCATTGGAAGTGCAAGGTGGATTTGAGTAAATTTTGGCATTCAGGATCGCACTTGAATTTATTGGTCATTTTAATTTCAATTTTGACTTCATTCGGACCATTTGTAATGAAAAATTAGGAAAACAAAATAATACGCCGTAGTATATAAGACAAAGACAGGCCGGTATTTAATAAAGGCATCATAATTTTCGAAATATTTATCAAATATTTTTTCACGTACTACTACTAGATAGTTCTTTTAATAAGAGCGGTGTTCGAAATTAAGAGCTGTCTTAATTTCGAACACCAAAGAAATCAAATGCCTGTTAATACGGTATAGATTATAGTGCTTGGCAGTAATCAGCATTACTTTCGAGATTACTTGACAATTTTTTCGTTATAATTCCGCTTCATTAGAAAAAAAAAATTGAAAATTATATATGTAATATAATCAAGAGATTGGTTCGAGGATACGTAATGGTTGGTCTGCGAATTTAGTGCCCTTGTAAAGTTGGTGATTTTTGTCGTTTTTATTATGTTTTCCCTTAGAAAATTAGTGTTTTGTAGTATACTAGTGTAGATTTGGATTTTAGTGTTTTATAGTGTATTTAGTATTTTATCATATATTTTTATTAAGATATTTTGATATTTGGTGTACGTTTGAAATGGCGCCAAAAAAGGGCAAGAAAGGTAATTCTAAAAAAACCACCTCAGGCGATAACAAGGAGTTAGCCCTGCCAACAAGGTTATTGTGCACATGGAGGAGGTTAACGAAAATGAATTAACCGCCAAAATTGCGAAGTTGAAGCAGATCATTAGAGAGACAACGCGGGAATTGCAAAAAGTTGAGAGACGTTTAAATGAGCACAGGGAGAAAAAGGAAAAATAAACAGGAAAATAAGAAACAAGAAAGCAACGAACCTGGTAAGTCAGAAAATAATGCAAATCAGGTAAGTGACGCTGTTAGTAAAAAGAAAGAAGTTATTTGGTATGGTGACTCTATAATAAAATATGCTATTGATGAGAGAGTTATAACATCGAGTTTTCCTGGAGCGAAAATTAAAAATATAAATCGAGCAATTCAAAAACAGAAAAGAAAAGTAAATGAAATCGTAGTTGTAGTAGGTACGAACGATTTAACTGGCGATAAGTTCAGTATGAGAGAGGACATGAACGGGTTGCTGTAAGAGGCGAGAGTGAAGAGTGAGAAAGTGAAAATCGTTAGTATTTTACCCCGCTATGATAAAAATGAATTAAAAAAATTAAAATGAATAAAAACGATTCGATGCGTAGGCTGTGTAGAAGGAATGGATGTGAGTTTTTGGATGTGTGGAGTGAGTTTGAGGGAAGATTGGATTTGTATAAGAGGGATGGCCGACACCTGAATGCGTTTGGTATCAGGAGTCTGGAAAAACTAATAACTGGTATGAGACCTAACACAGAGAGTCAGGGAAACTAAACTATAAAGGGAGGAACGGTGTGAATGTGAGTATAAGAGCGACAATGACGAGGCGAGAACGAATTCGCGTTTGTATTCGTCCGGTTCCGACCCATCATATGTGCGCCAAGATGACTACATGTGTAAGGCGTTAGAGAAGAATAGCGATCTGCAAGATGTCCAACTGTGTCAGGCAGACTGCAAACAAGAGTATACAAAAGAACATGCAGGTAGATTATTATGTCTGTACACGAATGCTAGAAGTATCAGAAACAAAGGGGTAGAGTTTGTTTCCTTAGTCAATATGTTGCGACCTCAGATTGTAGGAATTAGTGAGAGACCTGGCTATCAGAATCAGACCTACCAACTGGTATCGAATGTCATGGGTATAGTATTTTTAGGAAGGATAGAGTGGTTAGGAGAGGAGGAGGGGGTGTTGCTAATGATATTGGATGACTTAAATCCAGTTAGAGTTGAGAGCTATGAATCTAGTAATACTACTAACAATATTTCATGTCTAAATGAGTTTGAAGTCATCTGGTGTGATGGAATCTAACAAGGCAAATTACATAGTGGGGTGTTGTTACAGACCTGGTGGTTCGGTTGCTGGTGATGAAGAAATGCATCACCAAATAAGAAAAGGTGAGCGCGAAAAGAGTAATCATAATGGGAGACTTTAATTATCCAAATATAGATTGGGTAGCAGTAGAATATCATGAGAAGAATGAAAATGCATTTATTGAGCTGTTGCGGGACAACTTCCTCAAGCAGCATGTGACAGAGGGAACTCGAGGTCAAAGAGTGTTAGATTTAATTATAGTATCAGAGGGCTTTCAGTTAAAGACATAACTATTCTGCCTCCAGTTGGCGACAGTGACCATGCGGTACTCACTTGGGAAGTGACTAAGTTTATGAATGTCCCATTCAGAAAATGTTACATGTTGAACTACATAGCAGGAAATTATGACCAACTGAGGAGTATACTTAGTTCAGTGGAATGGGATCGGTTGCTGGATGGAAAGAATCTTGACATTGCAGGGGAAGCATTTAAACAATACTTAAGTGATGCAATATCAGAATGTGTACCGAGAGTTCGAAGAATAAATAGAGTAGGAGTCAAATGGATATGTAATCTTATTAAGCAAGAGATTCGTAAGAAAAGGACGTTGTGGAAGGAATACCGTTTGCATAAGGATGACGTCCGTTACGAACGTTATAAGCAGTAGGCTCTAATAGTCACAACTGTTGTACGAAAAGCAAAGTCTGATTATGAAAAAAACAAAAACTGGCTCTGCGTACTAAAGACAACCCAAAAGAATTCTATCGATATGCTGCAAGTAAAAGAAAGAATGAATATGAAAGAATAACTCTTCTAAATCCAGATGGCGTGAGGGTTATGGATGCAGAAGTGGTTGTTCAGTTAATGAATGCTCATTTTGTTAAACGCTATCAACCAGATGAACGCAACATTGAGCTCACTGTTACCTCTTCACTAGATGAAGAAACGTAGGTGTATGAGGACGAGGTATTAGAGCTGTTGCACAAACTGAATAAGAATTCAGCAATAGGACTGATGGGATATCAGCACGTGTGGTAAAAGAGTGTTCAGCTGAACTGGTCATTCCTTTGACCAGGATGTTTAATATGAGTCTCAGAACAGGGAAGATTCCGCAAGAATGGAAGGAATGTATGCTAATTCCATTGCACAAGGTTAGTGCAAAAACCGATGTATCCAACTATCGACCAATTAGTATCTCAGGAGTGGTGGTGAAGATTTTGGAAAAATTGGTTAGGGCCCGCATTCAGAAATGGGTTGACAGTGAATATCTACTTTGCAATGAACAACGTGGGTTTACTAAGCGAAGGTCATGTTTTAGCAACTTGCTCACATTCTATAACAATGTTACCATTGAACTAGACAAGGGAAATGGATACACCATGATACTTTTGGATTTTGCTAAGGCTTTTGACAGAATACAGCATGGCAGACTGCTGCATAAATTGGAGAAAATGGGTTTGGGTTATACAATATTAGCATGGATAAGAGAATGGCTGACTGACAGATATCAAAACGTAGTACACCGGGGAGCTGAGTCTGCAAGGTTTAAGGTAACAAGCGGTGTACCACAAGGATCAGTGCTTGGTCCACTGTTATTTAATCTGTACATTAATGATATTGGGAAGGATTTGACAAGTGACATACAGTTATTTGCTGATGATGCAAAGATAGGTAGGGTAATCAGGAATGCTGCTGATATGCAGTCTTTGCAAAATGATTTGAATAGGCTGGAATTGTGGGCATGGGAAAATGGGTGTCAGTAAATGTAAAGTCATTCACTTCGGCATGATTAGATATCAAATGTTGTATTATATTGGTGGGATTAGGCTAGAAGAAACTGATGAGGCTAGGATCTTGGGGTGTTAATAGATAGGAAGTTGAAGTTCAGGGGTCATGTAGCAAAGATTGCAAATACATTCTTTGCTACTCAAAAGATAATTGCAATGCTGAAACGAACTTTCAGATGTAAAGATAAGGATGTTATTTTGCCTCTTTACAAGGCTTTGATAAGACCTCACTTGGACTATTGTGCGCAGGTCTGGTTTACGTTGTGATTCTGATATATTGGAGAGAGAGTACAAAGGAGAGTGTTAAAATGATATCAGGATTGTGGAATATTGATTATGAAGACAGATTGAGAATTTGTAGACTGTAGACACTAGCAAACAGGAGAAAGAGGGGTAATATGATTGAGACTTACAAACTTCTGAAAGGGTCATACAGGATTTCAATTTATGGTGGGTGGGGAAAGAACGAGAGGGCTTCCTTGGAAGCGGAGAATGAAGGCCGCCAAGAAGAGTGTGAGGGCTATATTTTTCTCTCATAGGGTGGTGCGTGATTGGAATGGATTCCCATTGGATGTTGTGAATGCAAGCAATGTGAATGAATTCAAGAATAAGTATGTTGGCCGGTGTGTGTGTGTGTAGTATTTGGCCTCCCTCGATGAGTCTCTGACTCCCTGGAGGTGTCTCTTAATAAAAAAAATAAAATAAAAAATCAGCTAACGCCCTATTGTTTATAGGGAATATGTATCATTTTTTATATAATTTGATCGTTTTGTTACATTAGCACTTTATAAAAATCGCGTACTAAAATTGTGCATTTCGTAATCGCATTCTGTTATAGTGACATTGTTGATGAGCACAACTGATTCAGAAAGCCTTTGCCGGTATTTATACTGTATGCAATAGAGCTTGAGTGCTACTGGAATATGGGCTACTGAATTAATTCTAAACTGACTGCTGACTGATAAGCAAACGCAAGGCAGCCTTATCAAAATCAACAGAACTCAGAAAACTAGCGCATGGCTGAGTGGACAGCGTATCCGTTCTCCAGACAAAAGAATGCGGGTTCGAATCCAGCCTAGAGTATGGATGTTTCTGATTGTCTTTCACCTTCATACATACATTCATATAAATATATATACACTCTCCCAATATAGAGTGGGGATCACAATGGGAGAAGTAGCTTCAACCTTCCCGCAATGTGAGAGGCCTTCATTCACCAGTGAGGTAGAAACAGACTGAATGTCATAGAACTAGGCCATAGTAGAGGATATACACGATTGTGCAAATGATTTGTCAGTGTGATATTGTTGCAAATTAAACTTCATAAACTTAACTGATAAAGGCGAGCCTCTGTAGCTCAGTCGGTATAGACGAAGCCCTTTGGTCGGAAAGACCTGGGTTCGATTCCCGTCCATTACGTGAGGACCCTTTATCTGGTTTCTTTCGACTAAAAGTGGGTTAGCTGGTCTCATAGAGGGGTAGGAGGATTTTTCTCTCTGGAACTCGGGTTTTTCGTCCCTCTGAACAGGCAAACCGGCCCCGTGAACGCCTCTACGGACAAAAACACCTTCCGCTCCCAACGTCAGGCGACAAGGATCGAGCGCGTGAAAGTCGAATCATATAAAAGGCTGACCCCAAGTAGATGGGATAAGGCACACGAGGAAGAAGAAACTTAACTGACAATCGCGCCAAAGATAACTATACAAATATACTAATTATATGAAGAGCCAAAGGCTTCAGTTCGGCGACGTGAAATTATTTAAGTTAAGGGATATTACATCCCATATTGTTTCATAGCCGAATAAGAAACTCAAAGAGTTTCATCCCGAATATAGAAACTATATAAAGTTCGGCGAGTCCAAGCGTAAGCAAATACCTGGATAGTCCATATGGTAGTGCAACATGGGGCAACTCATAGTAAGAGTGGGGGAAGCTCCGATCACTGTTCTTGGTATTTACTCATAATGTGAAATCCAGCTCCTAGCAGCTGTATTGCTGTTCTACATTATGAGAGATCACTACCCAGACCCGGTTTCAGCCTTTATTGAGGTCTCATCAGTGAGTAGGCAGACCTAGATAACACCAAGTTGTAGCGAACAGATTTACATATCTTACTATAAGAATTGCCAAGAAGGTGTCCTAATAAATTACTAATTATATGAAGAGCCAAAGGCTTCAATTCGGCGACGTGAAATAATTTAAGTTAAGGAATATTGCATCCCAAATTGTTTCATAGCCGAATAAGAAACTCAAAGAGTTTCATGCCGAATATAGAAACTATATAAAGTTCGGCGAGTCCAAGCGTAAGCAAATACCTGGTTAGTCCATATGGTAGTGCAACATTTATATACAATGGCCACATCTGTGTATTTGCCAGATGTGGCAGATGTAACCAGAAAAACGCCATAAGGCCATACCTTTCCAGCTTTTATTGAAAAATAAAACCACATTTAGTGAAATAATAAGTTTTGCTGTTATTTGATACTCTGTAGAATAGTTAGCAATTTTTATGTCATGTTTTACTACTACAGCCATGGAAATCTTCATTGCTATAGTACTTTTTGTGAAAGCATGTCTTCGTACAGGTCTATCGGTCCACTCGAAACTTTTATACTAAAATTTGTTGGAAAAGGAATGAGAACAGAAATAGGAATATGGTAAGAAAAGAAATCATATTAAGTTCAGAATAAACGCTATGAAAGAATTTAATCTACAGAAATTAGGAAAGTCCGCAGAGTGTACATTCCTATGCAAGAATGGGAATGTATTTCATTACTTGATATTATATTTATGAATCATACTTTGGATGAGCATTATTAGATTTATTTCGATGCCTAATATGAATTAAATAATTTTTTTACACATTCAATAGTTCTCCTTCCCTCTCCCAATCAATGACTTCTTTTAACTAATTGTTATTGAGTACTGTTCATTTCCAATATCTATCCATATCTAGAAACGCCAAATGGCGTTGCAATCAATTGAAGCTTTCCACATTTCGACGAACATCGAGGTTTATCTCTAGAACTATACAGGTCGAGTTTGTTTCACTGCGCTGAAAGAGAGAAAGAATTTATCTGGGCTTCTGATAAGGCACCAGGTGTCATGAGAATTGGTTGCGATGGTGGTAGTAGCCTTTTTGCTACTAGCTTCATTTCTTTCAGTTTTTTTTTTCTTATACAGGCTATGATAAAAAGAAAGAGAAGAATGAAGAAAATCACGGTGTGTCGGTAGTCCGGATAAATACATTGCGTCTAGTTTGAGTCTGTAACTGAAATTCTTTTCGTTGAATGTTTGATAGGAGTATATTTGATACGGGGTTAAACTGTGTGCTGCACTGTGCATATCTGAAACTTTGAGTAGAGCACGTAAAGCACTTTCTGTTTTCTTGACATTCCTAATCCTTGAAAATGGAACTATACATAATATATTTCAAGAGACCTATAATGATGAACACAGCTCCTTGATGTTCAATTGATTCCTGTGTCGACAATTCCTGAAGATAATATTTTGTATAATCAGGAAGTGATATATATTCTTATTATTTATAATTTTCTAATTAAATTATTAAGTTTCTATTTAAGAACTTGTTCGTCAAGCGTATACTTAAAACAACTTGATTGGAATTTATGCAAAATGGTACACATTGTTCTTTGAGAACTGTGGGGAGATTTTATTAATGTTTTAAATATTTTATTTGTTTATCAAATTTGGTCGAATCTTGCGTATTTTCTGTTATGCCGGTACGTAATGTTTTTCGCTTATTCTTTCAAATTACGTTAAACTAAACCAGTATAGCCCAAATATTATGAATTACTTTATTATTAGTCATGTAACTTTCTAATATCGCAACCCATTCCGAATTTGGAAATTAACTCTAAAGCGACCGCAAACTTTGAAGGGAACTAGAGTACATAACCTAGAATAAAAATAGAGAAATGCACGAAAATGAGGAAAGGAAAGCTAATGATTTACGGATTATCTGTGTGAACTCTGCATTGAATTATTCCCTCTGAATTACGTAATAAAAGATTCAATTAGCGAAATTTGATTTCGTCTAGGACAAAATTTCAGTTCACAACGATAAAATGCTAACGTAATAAATCCAAAATCAAAAAAACATATTTTATTTGTGTACCAAATAAAAGAATGTGCTCTTTTTCGGAGGGATATAGATAAAAGTCAAAAATAACATAAATCCAACAAGATTAGGTAATCACTTTGGTTATAACTCCCTTCGGGTCTTCAGAACAATAACAAGAGATTAAAACAAACACCTCACAGCTAGATAGGGCTTATATTTTTACTTAATAAACAACACCACAAAATTCCATTTAACATACGCATCGCACCAGTAATATCTGTCCTATAAAATGTTTCCGCAGGCAAATTCGCAAAAGCACTTTTCGACGTGTTGCTTACAGGATCACCAGGCTGTGGGCACAGAAACATCTCATCTCACTTCATCTCAAATCATCCCTTTCTACAGAAAAAAATTCGACTCTGATCAGATCGGCGGCGTGCAACTTGTGTGCCATCTGTGAACTAGAATGCGAAATAGATAAGATTTACATAAGAATCACAACATCCTTTTTTTTTTGTTTCCTTTCCTTTTTTTTTTTTAACCATGTTATCGGACACCACTGAAAAAAAAAATCCAAACCAGCTTTTGCTGTTGTTTAGAACTACTGAAGAAACAACTAAAACTACGTAGCCAGTGTATTTTATTTTCTTTGGAAATATATGTGACATTAGACACCAACTCTATAAATATTCGTTCCATATTATATCTTCTGCCTGTAAGACATCTCAAGTCAACTATCGGTTGCTATTCTTTTACAGAATCCTTCTTAACCCTTCCCATGAAAGTCCCCCCCCCCCCCCAAATGAACTATCGCACGTTTTACTGTGTTTTATGTTCTCTCAAACTAATGCAAGCTATCTGCGTATTTTCATCTTAATCTCTTTCTTTTGATTCCTTGTTGATCTGATATTGGCATACACAGGAAAAAAATAATGATCCATTCTAATCAACTGTCCTGGCCTTGAATTTCTTTTCCCATTTATAACATTTCCGAGACTGTTTCCAAAACCGATAACTTTCTGTTTTATGCTAAAAATTCTCTACTGTTTTCTTCCCTCTCTCCCTCTCAGAGAGGAAGGACCAGAAGCACTCCACCCCAACTTTATCCTTTCCTTGCCTAGTCCATAGTTAAATAAGACGGCCACTCTGAAAAGCAAAAAGAAAAGTTATAGAGTTGCCACTCTGACGACAACTCTATAACTCTGAGCATTTCGGCTTTGCCATGAAAGTCTTATTTTTCTTGCATTGGGATTACAACTAAATGGTACACACTAATGAACTTTTTTAAGTTTTGCGTTTTAAGCAATCTTTATAAATATGTAGTGTAAATAGAATTACTAACTATACCTATTCAATAAAGATAAGTTTATGTTGAAATAGTATCAAGGCATTTTTAGACAATTTTTTTTCTTCTTTTTTACTTTATTATGCTGACACCATACACGAAAGGTTGGTTTATCAAATCTATAGTACATTGGTACCGTGTATGGATAATGGGTTGGGAAAGAAGAAACTTGTTTACATTTGATTTAAAAGCCTGTAATATTATATTCCTTGGGAAACACATAAGGGGGAAGATTCTTCCACAATACAGCAGTAGTAGTAGGGATGAAGAGCGGGGAAAGGAAACTTGTTCCGTGGGTTTCAAGATGTAAACTGTGAAGGGATGTTGGTTGGCAGCTGCATGCGTTCCAAAAGACAGTACTGTGTGTGTGTGGGGGGGGGGGGGGGCTTATGGATGCTAATTTTGGTACAAAGCTTTGAACATAACAGCAATGTCCAAAGTTTGGTAGACTTGAGATCTAGTTATATAGTGTTAGCATTTGAAAAGGCGAGAAGTAGTCTTGACTAGAAAAGGACTTTTTGTTTACTAGAGTATGAAGAGAACTAGGATATATCTATATGCCAGAAAAGACTACAAGTTTCAAACAGTCCAAGAAGAGAAATCTGATTTTGCCAAAATCAGGGTATTATCAAAGGCAAATGAAAGTGAGACATTTCTTGCAAGAAATAAGACAGAACTGTATTTCAATATTGCTGACATTCAGAAGGTCAGCCTCTCCCTCCCCATGAAGATCAGAATTTAATGCATATACCAAGGAGGATCTTGAAGTCTGAATGATCATTGCAGAGTTTGGCAAGTGAAAAAGAGAAAAACAAGAGTGTACTGTCATCAGCAAAGCTAAAGATAGGATCTTTGGTCAGTAAGATACGAAAGTCATTTATGTACAGGAGGAAAAAAGTGGATTAAAGTACCAAGCTCTGGAGAACCAAGGAAGCTGTCTACTATGATATACATTGACCATCATGAGAGGAAGCTAACAATCCAATTGCAAAGGGTAGAGAGCAGCCCATGAGATGGTTTTTTGGTGAGCGATTTTTGTGATATTTACGTGTTATTTAGCGTTTGGCTAAAAAGAATACATGCATATGCTACAACACACACACACAAAACACATACAAGACAACAAAATGCATAAAAGAATACAACAGTGTTAAGTGACACTGTAGTCATATATACATATAAAAATATACAAATAACATAAAATTAAAATTGAATGTCTAAGTTCGACAACCAGTCAACAGCATCAGTAGAAACTGTTATAAAGTGAGTTACTGGTCCCATGAAAGCTCTGTGAGGACAGTCAAATGTGATATGTTGTATAGTTTGGTTATCCTCACCACAGCCACAAGATGAGTTTGGTCTTATTCCCGAAGTAAATAAGGAAGCTCCGCACCTATCATGGCTGGTGCGATCCCTGTTTAGGGAGGTCCATATTTTTCGAGGTAGGTCGAACCCTGATTTGGGCTTTGGCAGTCCATTCCGTCTGAGTAGTGTACCGGTCACTTCAAACAAGATCAAGATGTGGATAAGATAAGGAAACGTGACGTCATTGGCTAATAAGATAAGAGTGGGCTGCTTGACGTCACTGCGATCGGTGTGTGTGTGTGTGTGTGTGTTGTTATCAGATGTAGTGTAGTGATGTCATTTGCCAGCTGTAAATAAGTTACATCATTTTGAGATGTAGTTTCGTGCAGTTATTGTAGGGGCATGTGTGACGTCATTTGTATGGTGGATGCATGAGTTGTGTCAGTGCCCTCTTTTTGTTTGTTTTCAGTGGTGCATTATGGGTAGTGGTTGGAGTATGCAATTCTGACAAGATTGAGATGTAGATAAGAATAAGATAAGTGACGTCACTTTTTGTGTTTGGTTTTAGTGTGAAATTGTAGGTGATGGTTAGAGATAAGATAAGGGTAAGTGACTATTGAGCTGATGATGGTTAGAGTATAGAATCCTTGATATTTCCCTGGGGGTAAACACCTCTCTTTGACGTCACGTTGTGTCTTTGGTTCGAGTATGGAATTGTGGGTAAATGGGTTTAAAGTGATCGGTATACTACTCATCTGCCATGCTATTGTTGCATCATAATCCTCAGTGGCAAGTTGGTGTGCCGTTATAATAGGCAGGTGTCTTAACTTAAGCCTCTGTGATGTAAAGCTGTCAATATCAGAATGTATAAGAAGCAATGGGTTCCGTCAAATTTTGTTATATTCGCGAATCAGGTTTTCTTGGTGTCGTAGTTGTGGCGGTTGTATGTGGCTCAGGACTGGTAGCCAATATGATGGAGTAGTCTTTATTGTTACAGAAATGATATGCATTGTCTGATTCAACACAATTTCAATTAATTTAAGGTGTGTACTGTTCAGCCAGACAGCTGAGCAGTGTTCAGCAGTTGAGTAGACGAGGGCCAGAGCAGATGTCCTTAATGTGGGAGCACGAGCTCCCCCCCCATTTTGTTCCGGCAAGTTTATGTAGTATGTTATTTCTAATTCTGAGTTTGGCAACAATATTTTTGTGACGCAATCAAATGCTCTGAAATGTCAGAAGAAAGCACATAAGTTTATCCTAATCTTTCCACAGCTTGTGGTGATCGCTATGTGAGAGATTAATCCACTTTTTCTGATCACTATTAGCTAGTGCACTCTCCTTCAGGTGATTGTGGTTAAGTTTGAATAGAAAACTAAAGTAAAAGTAATTGGATAATTGTTTAATGTCTGACTTTTTTACCTTTTTTCTGGAATGGGAAAGATAAGGTCTGTTTCCTTGCTGTAGGTAGATGCAGAAGAATAAAAAAATATTAAAAAGAGGATAGAGGATCGGTGGTCATTCTGGAGAACAATTTTTAAGCACTAAATATGTTGTTATGCAGGCTATTTATGACTCTTCTGATTTCTTTCTGAAGAAGATTAGAGCAAGCATGGTTGTGACCAATTTTATTATTGTGTGAGGTAATTTATCAGTCATTTGTGCAGGAATTGGAGGAAAAGGATGAAGCCAGGAGATCTGCCTAATCTTTGAGTGATGTTACACTGGTATAATCTGGGTGTCTGAGAGTTGTAGAACATCGAAGTTCAGAAGTTGCACCCATTGCCTTGGCCAAAATTAGAAGCCTCAACTGCCATTTGAACAGAAGTTGTGGCAAACAGAAAGTGCCAAATTTGCTTCATGTTATCTGATATTAATGCTTAGACACTTATTACTTTTTAATGGAGAAAGCACACATCTAAAGATATAATAATTAACTCACTAAATTTATTTACTTAGATTACTAAAACAAATATTTCACTTTGGTCACTAAGCCATCTCCAGGTGGATTCTAGAAAGAGTCTATCTTATTTATATTGTTTCCATTCAAGACGGAGGTTTTTTCCATTGTATTCAGTGATCTATATCCATGACATAATCTTTTATCCTGGAACGGCTACAGTGCAAATGCTGGACATGTATTGTAAGTTTTAAAGAGATATTTTCCTCAGTTCAGTTTTGTACTTCTCGTAACATACCACGATGCTGAAGTTTTTTCCTATATATATATATATATATATATATATATATATTTATTTATTTATTTATTTATTTTTATTATTATTATTATTATTATTATCGAAAAATATGCCACTAATTTTTCAAAGGAAGGGTACGCAGACATCAACTTCATCTACGTTATTTTTTAACGGTAAGACAAAAATTTCTGTTCACTGATACCGATAGCGATTTCCCGACAGTATTGCCAGTAATCGATGTTGCAATGACGTACGCTGCGTCTGTGGGATACTGGTTCTTATGCTATAGTCTGAACGTGATTAATCACCAAATTCAAAATAATACAGCAGTATATTGATATCCGGGAACAACTTCTCTGCAAATATCCTCTCGTCTTGAGGACTCGTCTTGAATTTACAGCCCACATACAAAAGCAGACTGTGAGATACGAGATACGATTCAGTGTTCTTTCCTCTCAATTCAGTTTTTTTCATAACATATTCAAGGGCTGCAGGAAATAATTATGATGAGATAGAATCTCCCTTCTATCCTATTTTTATTTTTATTTCTCATTATTTTCCATTTAAATTTATTACTTCTGAACGTCTCTCAGCAGTACTAAATGCTAGAAGTTTTAAAACATATAGGAATAGTCGAAAAAAGCCGTTTGATTGGAATTCCATATAGGACACGAGAAACTTTTATCAGGGCTTTTCAATTAAGAGTTAGCAGGTCTCATAAGAGGGCGGCGTGTTTTTTTCCCCCAGAAACTCCGGTTTTTCATCCCTCAAAACACGGATCCTCCCCCTCGGCTGTTCGCAAATGCCAGTCTGGTTTCGCCAAACAAGGAGTATACAAGCTCTGGTTTTTAATAACACACGATGTGGGTTCGAAATCGCACCGTGGGCATGGTAATTTGTAATAGCCTTTAGGTAATCTTCTAAACAAATTGTTGGTAAGGAGTTAGAAGTTATGTAAAACTTTTCATGTAGTACTACTACCATAATATCCTTTACGCTCTCCCTCTCAGATGATACATGTCAGGAATTTTGGTGAGGATTTAAGCAGTCGAAGTTGTAAGCACTATAAATACTTTTTGTGAATGGCCTCCGAGTTAAAACATTAAAACAGATTGAAAACGATAACAATACATAACATAAATTAAAACACACACACACAAAGCAGATTTTTTTGTTCCAGAACAAAGAATGTTTCAAATGCGCCTCTGTTATATACGAAGACATTTTGCTAAATCCAGAAATGTTAAGTGTTTAACGAAAACTGGCATTTATCATTACTGAGGCCACTAAAGCTGTGATGTCAGACTATTACGTCCGTTGACTGTGTGTGTGTGTGTGTGCGTGCGTGCGTGTGTCCTGACCGGTTATTCTGTCTTTCCAGATTACAAACACGAGTTTCTAGAAGGAGAAAACAATTCGAACTATCTATTTATAAGACTAGCTAACCCAATTTTGTTGAACAGTTTTTCCGTCCTTGGAATGCAGATCTGTCCATCTAAAAATGCATTATCGATATTAACTGAGCTGCGTAAGTTCCACGAGTTTTAATAGCAAAGTAAATGGAAATTGAGAAATCAACGTGTTAGTCTTTAAGTCATTTTGTTCGAAATTCATTCCTTGCTACTATCATGGCTAAAGATTATGTAAATATTTTGAATTAGGTGGTATGGTCCTATAAATAGTAATATGTCAATCGAGGTACATATATGAAAGAGAGAGAGAGAGAGAGAGCAGTAGACGATGAACATGGCGATAGCTCTATTTGGTTAGGACAACTGTCGTTTGTCTCTATGGAACCTATTGCCATACAAAAATTTTGCAAATCAACATGCGACAAAAATTGTTTTAATTTTTTGATTGTTATTATGTTTTACTTTGTATTAAATTTTTTATTAAAATTATAACGTTTCAATCGTTTACAAGCGATGGGTGATACACAGATTCTAATATCTAATTTGATTCGGCGTTTCCGAATTTATAAACATCAATATTTTTTTTTCCTTAAAGGACGAATTTCACTTTTATTTTGTTGTTCAATGTAGTGGTTTCCGTAAATGTTGAAGTACTTTTAGTCCTCAAATATTTTGTATTTATCCCACGCTATGGCTTCGGAGTGTTTCTGAAAATGACTATACTCATTATTGCATGTAGGGTGCGCAAACATAAAACGAAATAATGATTTTAAATTTTCAAACTGTTCATCTGTAAGAAATCAAAAAGGCTTTTTATATAATGGAAAAAGTCGCCACTTGTAACAGACTTTGAACGAGGATTCTGACCTCTTTGATAAACTGCACACCTTTAATAGCAGTGAAAATTATTTTTAAAATTCTGTTCATACTTTCCTTTATATCTTTCATCGCAATTTTTTTCCAGTGCCTAAAGAACATAAAATACCGATAAAGTCAAAACAGAACTAAAGCTAGGTCTTGCTGTATTTGGCATGCAAGGCAAAAGTCCACTTAAAGAAAATCGCATAGACAAATAGCAGTTTAAAGAACTGAAGTATTTTACGGCATTTGTGGACATTTTTAAAGGGAATTTCAGAAATGTAGCGTGAACGTGCTTATTATCACAATAAAGTACCGAAATGGCCAAATTTCCTTTATTTCGTACGTTTGTCATTGTAGTTATTAAAGTTTTAGATCGTTTAAATTCTTTACGTTCTTCACATGCGAATATAACAACCTGACAGGAAGCCAGTCTCGCGCAGTGCTGCGGTGTAGAAACGATCTCGTGTGGACCAACTGTTGCAGGAAAAGTAGATGACTGTCTTAAATGTTCATCCCCTTCATGCCGAAGCGTTAAGAGATTTATTGAAAGAATAAAGTTAATGTTACGTTATCAGGTCCAAGAAGTGGAAGCCGTACACTGCTGGAGAGCGTCTCGAATGGCTAAGTATCCGATGGAAACATAGCAGCCTCTAATGACGTCAAAGAGTTGCTCCTGGAAGTGAAATGGAGGCTGAATAATTACTCCGAATAAAGAGGCAGACGTATAAACGAATGTGTGCTGTCGTAGATTTACGGGCGGTGAACAGGGATAAAACTTTAGAAGCCTTTGTTAAAAGGGGCGGGGGGGGTCCGATATTTCTCTAACGAAGAATTAATGACGGTTTGCTACCAAGTCTTGTCTCCTGCAGCCTTCTCAACAAGTAAATTTATCACAGACGTACAAACCGGTTTTGCTAATGATGGACCGAACGGGCGGTGGAGAAATGGAGGGAGGGAGACGAGGAGAGTCGTAGAGAAACGAACACTAGTTATATCCGCAAGGTGGAATTTGCAGATTAGCTGCTAACGAACAAAGCGAAAGTTTGCATTCAGTTCACGTGCATCGGCGCTTGGTACTAAATATTTTACGGCTTCTGGTTAGCGGTGAGCACACGCGTGACCCTACTAATGTGTTGAGAATAGAGGGATTAATTAGGCCACGGATATAGAAGTCTCTGTTATTTGTCTTCCTGGGTGTATGTACAAGTTCTGGATCGCCTTGGGTGGTCACGATGTAAATAAATGTTTTCTTTTAAGTGTCACCAGCTACGTTTTTGGTCTTCGTATTGTTATGAAACACTTCCGTCGATAACCCTAACCTAAGACATCGTTCGTCAAGTAATAAATGATGCTGGACATTTTGACGTGGATCTTTGTTAAATCCACAGCTACAGCGTAATGATAATTTATAGACGTAAATGATAATTTTCTGTGTTCCGTTGGCCAAACAGGAGACATTTGCAGAAATAATTCATTAATTAATTTTTTTTTCGCACCGTGACACCTTTCCCATTAAGTGGTTGCTTATTACCTTTGCGATCTTCAGTGTTAACGTGCAGTGGAAATATTTAATTGTTCGTGCAAACTGGTCTTTCGGATAATATCTTATCCCCGTTTGGTACTAAAAGTAATGTTTTTAATTTAGAAGAAAATTGATTAAGCTTAATGAAAGTCTATCTTTTGGTATCAGTATTGACGAGGTCCCTATAGCCGTTTATTATTTTTTTTTTGTTGTTGTAAAAACCTGGATTCGAATCCGTCTAGAACGCGAAGAACGTTTATTAAGGCATTTCAGCTGAAGATGAGGTTTGCCGAGCTCAGCTTTAGATCATTTATAAACCTCGAATAATGTAATCAAGTAATAATATACCAATTTCTTTGGTTTGAAAGAAATTGGTATATTAAAACAAGAAAGATAGGAAAAACGCACGCATGATTGGAACGCATAATGTGCTATTAGTATGATGTCATAGAATCGTAGATTATTTACATATTCTCTATCAATATTCAGTCATCTTTCCTCCAAATTAAGTTTTCTCACATATTCAAGGGCTGTAAGAAATAATTTTGGTGAGACAAAATCTCCCTGCCTGTCCCTCTTTTTATTTTTATTTCTCATTCCTTTCCATTTAAATTTATTACTGCTGAACGTCTCTCAGCAGTAATAAATGCTAGAAGTTTTAAAACATATATGAATAGTCGAAAATGTCATTTGGTTGGATTATCATCTAGGACACGAGGAACCTTTATTAGGGCTTTTCAATTAAAGATGAGTTAGCGTCTCATAAGAAGGCAGCGTGTTTTTTCCCGTGAACACACATATCTACAGACGTAAAATATTTGCTGTGTTAGAGGGATGCAGCAGAGGAATGGCTAGCCAGTTCCATTAAATTGCATAAAACCTAACTGGTGGACTCAGTCCGTCTAACGGTGAACTAGAATTAGATGATTATCAGTACATGATTTTATTCAAAACAGAATACAGATTTAACACCATACACCCTAACAAATATGAAACATTAAATCCTATTAATGAAAAAAATAGAGCATCTTGAAAATAATTATAAGCATTGCGTCACAGAGCAGCTATTTTTTTCTCCCTTCCTTCTTCTTATTTGAGATTTCTGTTGGAATCATTTTAATTTTTGTTTCGACCGAACTATTTATAGTAGCCAAATTAGCAAAATAGAATTATACGCCTATCGTACAAAAACCAGAAATGGGTTGCCGTTTTTTATTTTATTTTATTATTTTTATTTTATTATTATCCCATGAAAAGCTATATATTTTAACAATCAATCAGTGTTATGAACGCGCCATAACTTTTGACGCACTCGTAGCATTTTTTATAATAATACCAGTACTGAATAATGTAAATTTGTCACAGACATCTTGATACTCTTATCAAGATGTCTGTGACATTTGAAATATCGGCGAAAATTCAACTCTGAACAATTACAAACGATATTGTGTGTAAACATTTATATGAGGATGCTAACCTAATGTTCATTTGGCCAAATGTGTATTGCGAAATGGTTAGTTTTCTTAATAAAACCATCCTAGTGTCAAGAGACTCTTTGGAAAAGAGATAATAATAATTATTATTTTTGCTATAATTAGACCTTTTAATTATCACAAACCGTTCGAAATGCGAATAATGAATCTGCCTAAGTGGAAATTTAATGAAGTTTGATGTTTAAGTTCTCTATTCATACTCGTCATTCAGTCGTGATTAATGAATGATATCACTATAAAAGAACGCTGTCAATTAAGAAAATATATTTTTTATGATTGTCTGTGATATTTTCCATTCTTTAACTGTTCATATACAAATTGCAGTTTGAATTGCTTATAGTTGAATTTTCTATTTTTGATTTTTCGTTTTTTATTTATTTATTTATTTATTTTTTTAAGAACTACCATAATTCCTGGCGCCTCCATATCTGAGTAGGTAAGACGAAGCCCTTTGGTCGGAAAGACCTGGGTTTGATTCCCGTCCATTGGTTTCTTTCGACTAAAGGTGAGTTAGCCGGTCTCAGACGGGATTAGGGTTTTATTTTTCACCCAGAAACTCGGGGTTTTTCGTCCCCAGAACAGGGAAACAGGCCCCGTGAACACACCATCTACAGACATAGGACACACCTGGAGGCATAGGACTAACCTCCTTATTCTCGAGGCGGTCGCGGTTTCGAATCGTAATAGGCCATGCCTAATACGAGCGTAATAGGCCACTAGGCCTAAATACGTAAAAGGAGGAGGAAGAGGATCATAATTCCTGTGATAGTTTCAGTGCACCGTATTGAAAGAATTCTATCGATTCTCGCACTTATGAGTATATAAGAAATGCACACCGAAGTATTTTTGATTTATGTACTCCGAACAAAATTTTATTTTGCTTAATTTCACCATTACAAATGATTTATTGAAACTAAAATTGAAATAATTTGACAGATTTTAAACGAGATCCTTAATAGTAAATTTCATTACTTTCCTTCTTTCTTTCTTTCTTTTTTTCATTTTATTAATTTCTTTCTTGTCACATTTGGTGGTTGTTTGAATGTATCCAGAAGAGGGCTGTTAGCCTAACTGATTCACTGATTTGTTTCTGCATTGTCTTTTTGTAGGTATTATTATTTCATGGACGCTGCCCCACTGAGCTAGCCTCCACTGTTACTCCGCTTTACTCTAATTATGTATAACCGGCATCCAGTGGTCAGTTTTCATACACGGTTCAACTGCAAACTTATCGAACCAGCTTCTCATGCTCTCTCCATCATTCCGTCTGCCTCTGTTCTTTCTAACACCTTTCACCATACCATTCTCCGCAACTATTAATCCCACTCCCCAACATCTCTTCAATAAACAAATTAGCAGATTCCGTTCTTCTCTCTGACCACTTTCGCACAAGCGTCACTGTCGTATTATAGGTTTGGTGACCTGTCGGGATTAAAATAAAATAAAAAAAAGTTCATTCATTCATCGCGGGATCACTAATATCAGTTCGAATTATTTTACAAATAAATTTTAAGGGTTGGAAACTCAAACTTATGGATTTCTTCTTATATGTATCCTAAATCTGGCATATTATGCGATTCCGTTCAGCATTGCTATTGCTATATACGATTTAGAATGTTTTACCCCTTTGTGTATCTAGAAAGCTATGAATAAAATCCGTGCAATAAGAGCTCCTGAATGACTTCAGTACGTATAAATGGACAAACCTGCACCCGAAACGACAAAACAAAGCGAATTTTTAAACGCATTAAACCTATTCTTCGTTAGTTTAAAACTCCTATCTGCGTAATACAGTAATTTCAGTTAACTTGATTCTCTGTTCGAGACTGATTCATAAAATAATTTATTTTGTTTCCTTTTTTTTTCTTTTCACAGAGCAGTTCAAAATGATAATAATTTTCCCCTGCTCTTATATCATTTAATGATTTATCTTTTTTTTTTCTCTAAATAAATTTCTAACCTTATTTTACATTTACGTACTGTGGATGCGCTAAGGACTAAATAATCTGCACCTCTGCTCTAAGGACCCAACATGGTACTTTTCAAACCACGTCAAATTGTTTCGCATTCTGCGAAGAAAATCGTCTACCACCTAAGAACTTTTCACAGACATCTAAGCCAGAGCGACACTCGAACCCACAGCAAGTTAGCTCGAGTACACAGACGTTCACCTCACCATTAACTCACCAACCAGGCCGGCATTTAAAGAGTGCTATTAAAATTTGTCGTTTGATTTGTGCAATTTGAATGGCAACATTTTATTATTTTTTGGGGGTGGGCGGAGAATTGTGTTTATAGCACATAATATACGAACAACAGCTCTGGGTTCGATTTTGATTATAATGAATTGGGTCCTATACAATAATGCCTATACAATAATATTGAAGTAACAACGTTTTCCCTCACTGGGAAGTTGAATATTTCATTCCAAAAAACATATATACCGACTAAAAGCACGAAGTTACAGACATAATTCATTGGTCTCATAGCTTTAGTTTGTTTTGCAATTCCAAACAACAACGCGACTATTCATCATTTCCTTACTTGTTTTCTTCTCTTCGTTCCGTAGATACCTCTACAGTTGCTTTGTTCAACGAATTTCGACTATATTTCAAATATAGTCGAAATTCGTGCAGCCTGATCGGAAAATTTTAGATAGAAATGATGGTAGAGTAAGTAATGTGAGGTAGTGGGGAGTAAGTAATCAGTTGAACAATACGACCACTTAGAAGCACCGTTCAACTAATTTTCTCCAAATTTGCAATGTAGTTATTCCTTAAGTTGTTTATGCTTGCCTGGGAATTTTAGCCAGACAGAATAATAATGAAGTAATTTAAGAAGTAGTGGCATCGTCTCATTCTGAGATACTCTATAAATCGTATTGTTCTAACAATTTTGAACAAAATTTGGAATATAGTTCTTTTTGGCATTTCTTAAGGTTTCCTGGAAAATTCAGTCCCCTTTACATTGAAATAAAAGCTGGGGGGGGGGGGATCTGCATGTCGCACAGCTGAATCATAATTAGAATATAGTTGTTTCAAACGTAGCTTCAGCTCTTCCACGATTAAGCACGACTGGATGAAAATGGAGAGAGACATTTTTTTGTTAAGGTGGAATAATAATAAAAAGAAAGTAAACACACACACAGGAGATTTTGCTTCGTATCGTAGAACTGTTGATTGCAGAACTGAATACTATCAAAGGTAAGGAGAAGTGAAGTGAGATCTTTTTACGTGCAGTAGGAAAAGTGTGTGTTATGGTAAAGAGAACGTTTATGACATTGGTTATGAAAGATCTTTAAGATTAAATCATTTTTGCACTAGAAATTTTGTCAAATGAAGAAGAGGAAGAGTAGAACGAACAAAAACAGGATATGAGGTCAGTGAGAGAAGATCATTGATGAGGAGAAAGAAAGGTGGTGACGAAATTACAGAAGAGGAGTTCCTGTTCTATAAAAATGGCGTACGACATATAATTTCAAAAACCAATGTGTTTGAAAGCAAAAAATAAGTCGGGAATTTTCAGAAATTTATGACTCTCATATTATAGTAATATGACTTTGATATTGTTTTGGACAAACGCATATTAGTTTGTTAATATTATTTACTAAACTGTAGTCCCATCATTATGGTTGTTAAATCTTCTGTTTAACTTTATAAATAATGAAAAGAAATTAAAAATTCTTATTAGAAATAATGAAAATTTGCCAGAAGAACATTTTCTCCAGAGAAATGAGAAATTCACAAATGATCCCTTGCATTATTTTTGACCTTCAAAAACTTTGATAGGAGATTTTGTATATGTATTAACATAAAATATATATTTTGTGCAAATGTTGTTACATAAAATATATAATTTGTGTATATAAGAAGTACCAACTTACTATTCTTTTTTTTTTCTAATTAAAGTTTCCTCTTCAGCATTCTTTTCTATTCCTAAGAATTTAAACTTTTCTAAATATGCCACAATAATGAAGGAGTTTTCCTTTATATTTTATAATTTTCAAGAGTAAATTAAGTTCTATTGATATTATAGCATTTACAAAATGTTTCTATAGTCATGAAAGTCTGTCGAAATCTTTATTTCATAGAAATACAGATTCTTCTATTTCTCCTGTGATTTTAGACCCCGAGATCTTTCTTTTTTCTGAAAATAGAGTACCCTCCATGTTGGACTATTCAGAAACTATATTTAGTATTAAAATAGGAATACGCAGTATATTGTCTTTCTAAAATATTCAGCAGAATAAACAAAACTGAAGCCAATAATATTAAGAACTCCTAGCCATCGTCCAGTAGCAACATGAATATGCAGTTAGTAGCTTTTAGAAAAATCGAGTTAAACAATAGCTGATTATAATGGTTTCTTTTAGCATATAGAGCGAATCCGATAAATATTCTTAACTTTGGTTTTCATAATAAATTTCTCACCTATTAAAAGAATACAGAATGCAATCTGAATATGATTATGAACTTTTTTTTATTCACCTTCGATTTTTCATTGAGCCGTAATTAGTGAAATTTGACCAAATCACGTTTCTTAAAACTTAATAAAACTCACAAAATTAGAACTTATAATTATTATCATAGTTGAGCTTTCTCCTTTTAATCCCATGCTTCTCTAAAACGTATCACGAATCACTCAACAACTCTGCTGGTTGGTATTACATCAGGCAAAAATGACCTCTGTTGCTCAGAGGCCCAGGGTTATTTCTGTTAATCCTTCATCGACGCGTTATCAAGGGGATGAACAAATTATTATCCACTAATCATTAGTAAACAGTAACGACCACGCAATGCAGCAGTGTATTTCAACAAGGGCATTCCAAGTAAGCTCTTGCCATCAACTATGATTGAGCAGAATAAGGTTAAGCTTCTGCCATTCCTCGGGAGAATTCTTTCTCTGAAACTACATTATTAACTTGCTATTTATACAGAAAATTAGGTTTACAAACACATGATATTCCTCTTAAAACTTTGAAAGTCTTTGCTTTTTTTTTTTTTTTCATTTTATACATACAGTATTAGGGTAATGAATATTTTAGAATAGGGCGCCTTTGTAGCCCTTCGGAAATGGTGTTTGTTTCCAGGTTGTCAGAAGAAAGATCTTTATAAATTTCATTCTAGCTACAGCTGACGGGGGAAACCTTTTGTAGATCTTTGTTCAGCTAGTTACCGAGTTAGTCGATCTGTGATATATACAAGGTTTTTTTTTTTTTTTTCTCACTGAAATTCCGGTTTCCAATACTGTAACTCTGGAAAATCTTCTAAACTGCAGAAATCACACTATTTCAGGATATAATATGTGGTGTTAAGTTCAGGGATTACAAGAGGGTGGCAGTTGTCTGCTATAGTCTCTTGCACGAATGCCTGTGAACTCACTGATAGCCTTGGGTCAGCTATCAGTCACTATTAAAGGTAGATAACGACTGAACGGCCTCTCCTCCTCACTACAGAGAATAAAAGTTTTTAGAGAATTTATTTATTTTCATTAAAATTTTGAATGTACGGATGAAAGGTTCAGCCTTAATTTTACTGCACGTAACTACATTACACTAACTTACGAGATTCCAAATATGACATCTGTCCAAAAAAAACACAGCGAAGTGTGCACATTTTCAGTGGTTTTATGTGATCATCATGAGATAAAAGTCACATCAATGATGTTTATCGTATGATTAACAATGACTCTTCTTTAAAGGAGGTGATAAAGAGCGTTCCACCCTCAGGAGTTTTGAACTAGATCACCTATGATTGCGGCGGGGGGGGGGGGGGCTAAGTTTTGTACCATCTCTCTGTATGATTCATAATGCGATCTGGAGAAAATCGGCCAACATGATTCCAGTAACGGTTTTGCTGTTTCAGTTGTTTTGATATCAACCAGGGATTTATTTTTCATTTCTATATTTTGAAATATTGATACCACTACAAAATATCAAATGACATAATGTTTATTGGAGGTTACGTAATTTTACCTTTCTTATTTAGTATGAATTGTATAGATGCATATGTAGGGATAGTATTCCTTTGTAGTTAAACGTATCAGGTTGATTATAATCGAAGTGAGAGTAACTACGTAGTCGTCATGTTTTATGATGGGAACGTGCGTGCTTTTCTTGATACTGTATCATATTATTGGAATAAAGTAGTTAATGGTACATGTTTTGAGAAAAATCACTATATAGCTGAATGTTAAATTAGAAGTTTTCGAAGATAAAGCAATAAACTCCTTTTCATTAAAACCAAGATTATGGAAAAGATAGATGACGTTTTCTTGATTTGGATCCGTGATCGAGATTCACGGCATGAGTTCTTGAATCGTCTTAACAACCAACATCGTAGGATGAAATTTACAGCAGAACTAGAAGTTAACAGTTAGCTTCCTTTTCTTGATGTAAAAGTTACTCGTTCGTGAAAACTAAAAATCTCCATTTAAAGAAAGCCTAACATACCTACAGATATCTTCACTTTCAGTCGCATCATTATCCACATCAAAAGTTCGGTATTATTTCTACTTTAGGAACCTGTGCGCTCACACTCACCAGCGATGAAGAAGAGATAGCCAAAGAGTTAAAGCTACTTTTATCAGTTTTCCAGAAGAATGGTTATCTTAAGCAGACAATTTCAAACTCTTGTTTAATCCTTTTACACACCGTAGCGAAGAGAATAATGGTGTGAGAGGTTATATCACCATTCCGTATATCAACTCTATTTCTAACAAATTGGCAAAAAATCTATCCTGGCTCCTGTAAATTCTAAACATAACAGTTTGAAATATCCAGGTGTGTATTGTCTTTGGTGTGGCTGTAATTCTCCGTATTACGGAAAAACAGAAAAATCAATCAAACATCGTATCGAAGAACATCTATGATAGAATCAGGCCACGGCCTTGTCTACTGTTGTGATTATTTCTTCTGATCCAAATGATCATCAGTACACTATACACTCAGTAAAATGGGATAGATCCGAAATTATTTACAAATGCTATGATCAAATTGAAAGAAAAATCTTAGAATCAACAAAAATTGCATTAAATCCTGTTAACCTCAGCCACAACCTTTCTGATTGTTGTTTCTCTGCTATTCAGCTATGGCGACCTCAAAACTACGTCCTTGTGCACAACAACAACAACGCAGCTAGTTGCGAATACATTCTAATGTGAGCAATCCGTTAATAATTTAAACCTGAAGTAATGTACCAAAGTAATGTGTTTTTGTTTCTCTTTTTTATTCTTTTTACTATGAGAATATATATTCTCAGCCAGTATATATATTCTATATAAAGGGTGTTTCAAAGAGAATGTCCCGATTTGAAAATTCTATATCTCTGCAACCACAAATGAATGCGACTTGTACCATGTGAACGGCCTTGGCCAAGAGTTTTTTTTTTTGAACAGATTTTTGTGCTAATCTGTTAGAGGACATGGAGGACGACACCTTCCTACAAAGGTTGATTTTTAGTGATGAAGCAACCTTTCATTTAAGCGGTAAAATTTCGCGCCACAATATTCGAATATGGGGACTTGAGAATCCACATGAAATTATACAACATGAACGTGATTCACCAAAACGTAATGTTTTTTGCGCCGTTTCTGTTAGAAAGGTTTATGGCCCTTTCTTTTTTGAGGAAAACACTGTTACGGGAAACTCCTATTTTTAACTGCTGCAGGACTGACTACTTCCACAGTTGAATGAAGAATCTGAAGATTATTTTCAACAAGACGGAGTACCGCCACATTGGAACCTCCAAGTTCGTCGGTTTCTAAACGAAACATTGCCTCAGCATTGGATTGGACGCACGGGACCCCACGACTTGGCACTACACTCTTGGCCTCCAAGATCTCCAGACATCACACCTTGTGACTTCTTTTTATGGGGATACGTAAAAGACTGTTTATGTTCCTCCATTACCTGCTGACTTGGATGAGCTCAGAACCAGAATCACGGCTGCAGTCAATTCTGTGACAGAAGACTCTCAGACGCGTTTGGGATGAATTCAGCTATCGGCTTGATGTCCGTGCAGCGGGTGGAGGGCACATTGAGCATTTGTAATTGTGGTGAGTGAAATTTTAGTCCTTACTACATATTTTGTAACTGTACCACATTTTCATTATTAAATATAATTATTTGAAATCGGGTCATTCTCTTTGAAACACCCTGTATATGCTGACTGGCTGAGAATACTATGCACCCGATGAAGTATTCTAGAAAGACGAAACTAGTTACCCCTTTAAAAATGAATTAGTTATATTCTAATTTAAAGTTCGGCTATATAGTCATATAAGTGTTTTTACTTATATATATATATGTAACAAAAACGTTACATAAAAACGTTTCATAAAAAGGCTTATCATTTTATATCTATAAGGTAGATATATATAAGTACGTAAACTTTGCCGGTTCATTAATATTTGATTAAAGTTTATAAGGCACTGGAATAAGTTGATAACATTTAAATATCCCATTTACCTATTTATATGTCTGAATATAAGCATCCTTTATTTTGTGAGGTTGATCCTGACCAAGTGTGGAAGGTGTGGATATAGAATGGATGTTAAATTTAATGCAGAATTAGTAGTATGATTGACAATGAATTTTTTTAGCAGTTGAGATATGTTTAGTTTAGTTAGTAGAGATTTAATACCAGTAATGTTTGTTTGTATTTCAGCTAACATAATTAGAGTTCAAATTACTTTGATAATGAGAACATACTATTAAAATTAGGTCAGTTACAAAAAAAAGTATAAATAATAGTGTATTAGAACATGATAGCCATGTGCATTTGCATGATGTTAACAGTAAAGTATAATATGAAGGTATAAGATAGTGCATGATGTATGTGATATATTGCGTTATTTATAGCGTGCTAATAATATTGCTAGTAAAAGGATGATGAGGCAGTGACATCGAAGCGAGAGTTTGCTTTTCTGAAGACATAAATAATTAATAATTATTTTGCGTGTTTTCAGACAGTATCTTATTTAAATTCATTTAAAATTAATTTTAACTTTAGACATCCTTAAAGATCCTCCTTTTCTATCGTAGAGAAGGAGGATTTTTTGTGGCTTGTGGTCCCATGTCGTTCTCACAATGGTGGTAATTTTATAATGTCTCTCTCTCTCTCTCTCTCTCTCTCATACGCACACTTTCGCGGAGCACATTTGGAGGAATACTGGCTGAGAAACAGCCCTTTAACTGTCAGAATGTCAAGTTGTCAACTGTTGCATTTTTATTGCCGAAAACCATTGCGTTCAACGAAATACTTATCTGTTTATCCAACTTATGTGTGTGGTTTTAGTTAATATATAGTGTAGTTTATGTTACGCATGTGCAGAATACTGTTCTTTCATAATTCCTATCCCAGAGAGAGTGGCAGTAGCTTATTTAAATTCATTTAGCACCACTACAACTTCTAACTGCCTTCTTAGCTTAGTTCTAAGGCACGTGAGATGAAAACGAATGAATGTTCACTCCTGTAAGGATTTTGAGAAAATGGATGTGCTCTGTTACCAAATGGTTTGTTTTTAGAAAAGCGATTACTTTCTTTGTTTTCTAGATATAACAATTTGTTATATAAGTATTGCACTGTAATGTTTCATTTTGTCCTTAGTTTTTAAACTATTGGATATAAAAAAGGAATGCGGGCGAGCAACATTCTTGGACTGGTAATATCTGAGGCTGCATAATATATTTTTTTATTGTTTTAATTTTATAAATAATCTTGTATATTTATAAAATATATTTATAAAATTTATAAAATTACCATGCTCTGTTATGGTCCGTTAGTAACTTGACATCTTATATTATTGCAAAATGTTATTCTGGCAATCATAATTAACGTCTTATAAAAGCCCATTGTTTACAGTATAACAGCTCACTATTTTCTTTTTTACCCCACACATGCGAGGTTTCAAAACCTATGGCACACCATTTCTATGTGTCTGTCGACAGAATGTACAAAGAAGGAACCTTTTGACGTATTTCAGTAAGGTCCTTGAAGAAAATAGTGTGCAGGGGGGGGGGGGGGCTTTTCCAAATTGGGGTGCAGGGGAATGCCAATGAACAAGATAAATGAATTGAAAGAGGAGGATGAGACGTTGAACTCTGCACATAATATGGATGTTTTCTAGATGCTACTCGTTCCTTTCACAGGTTTAAACCTAAAGTGACGGAATGATGATAGCCAGTTCATTGAAACATTTCCCCCAAAATTACCTTATGTCTTTTCTCTAGGTGTGTGTGTGTGTGTGTGTGTGTGTGTGTGTGTGTGTGTGTGTGTGTGTGTGTGTGTGTGTGTGTGTGTGTGTGTGTGTGTGTGTGTGTGTGTGTGTGTGTGTGTGTGAGAGAGAGAGAGAGAGAGAGAGAGAGTTTCATTTATAAACCGAATGTGAGTTAATGAGCAAAGGTTAGGGAGGATGCATGCCATCTATCATGTGTTGGAGATTCAGTTGCAAAGAGCGAAAGACACTATATAAGACAGTAGTTTGGTAAGTAGACCCTAGTATTTGATCAGGGTATTTAATCGCGTGTATGCTTGACTTAATCAATACGCTGGAAGTGTCATGAACGACCATGTGACAGTTCTCTTAATCCATATTGATGATCATGAATCAATTGCTGAACTTCCAGGCGGTGAAGCTGTTGAGTGACCCTTTATGATTTTTTTTCGCATTGGTTTTTATAAGATTACGTGGGAGCAATGGGATAATCGTGTAACGGTTAATGTTTATCTCCTTTTTTTTTTTTGAATGGCTGAATATAAGCATCCTTTATTTTGTGAGGTAAATACTGAAGAAGTATGGAATATGTGGATATAGAATGGACATTAAGTTTACAGAGGAATTAGTACCTGATGGCTTATTTGGGATTCATCTGATGTCCTTCTGTTGAAAGACTAGAGGTGACATGCGAGCTGTTCTTGGTGTAGTAACAGGTTATCTGCGAGAAACCGAAACTGACTACCGTTTGAATAGGAAAGAGAGAGAGAGAGAGAGAGAGAGTGTGTGTGTGTGTATGTTTTATTTGACTATTTAATTGTGGACGCAACATATCTTCATTGATATCTACGTTATTATAAGAAAAATACAACAAAAGAAATTATTGTAGACAGGTGTTCCTTCATAGAATTTTACGACAAAAAATTCTATGAAGGAAAATTCAATGTGACGACATTCACTTTCACAACAATGAACTAAGAGCCATTTTGGGCATTTATATATATACACGAGGTGTCGCGTGTCCATTTAGGTTGGGTGTACTGTCGTGTAGCTTATGCATCCCGCACTACAAAATTCACGTCACTATGACCGTACGATTGCATTTTTATTGATATATGAAAGTTTTAAGAGTGCATAGCGCACCAGCGCTCATCTTAATTGGTCCAATGTGGGATAAAATTAATTGTAGGATAACTTTGAATACTTTAATTTATCAGTTAATATAATTTTAAACATGGAAATCATAAAAATCAAATTAACAATATGCTTCACATGCGCGGTTTATGTGAGAAGCACAAAGGGTTTCCGCTTCATGGTGAGATTAGATTTTCGTTGGCAAATACTCGAGTGAGACACGGATAATTTGAATTTTGATACGATTTTTAAATACATCCATATACTACTCACAGAAATCGGAAAAAGCAATCATTTGGGGAAATTATTATTTTTCCGGATTGAACGAAAGAAAGGCTGAAATAGCTCGTTTTACTTATTTATACACAAGTCCCAAGCTCTTTCGACTATAACCATACAATCCTCGAGAGCTCTGAAAGAAAACGAGACATTCAGTAGATCGTCAATACTGTTTTCCATTGTAAAATGGGCAAAACGTTATAAATTATTTATACAAAATTATAAATATGTATTAAAACTTGTCTATACCGGTATCATAAACACGTCAGTTCACACTTTATACACGCAAAAGAGATGCAACTCAGAAAACAAAAACAGCAACTCATGACAAATGACAACGTTCAATTGAATTGGTTGACGCAGTAACCAATCACATCCACTAACGACTTCTGGGTGCTATTATATCAGTGCACACTCCGCTTCTCCTTCTGGGTGGTTTAAAACCACTGGAACGCTAAGAATTCGATCCGCTGCGCCATCTGTGTGTCTGGTTAAAGGGCTCAAAGGTGTCCGTATTTGTGACAGCACATCCGGTTATTAACCCAAATGTGATGCAATGTTTAAGCATCGAAACGTGTCCTATTCATAAAGTATTAGCATATTATGTTTAACTTCAGGAATCACACGAAGCCAGGAAACAATTAGGGCATTCTTTAACATGAATAAACGCAAAAATATAATATCAGTGATATTACTATTCCGTGGTTGTGCACTACACACGAATATGTATATGTAGACGCATATTGTCATTACAATCATTACTATGCTGAAATGCATAGTTATAAAATGCATTACGATATGAACAGTTTATGAAATTCATGCGATTGTGTTCCTGATAATCAGATTTTCATTTTTAGATGATTCGAGGTTATCTTGCCGGTTTGAAAAAGCAGGATCGTCTTGAGTTGCTTAGAATTACTACCTGGATAACCGATCATATCACATCACTTTATTGATTCTTGTTATTATTGGTCCAGTTTAAACTATTTTACAGTAGAAAAGCGTTCCTTTCTCCTTTATGCATTATTTGAAAATTATCTGCGCCGAACGGACGCGGAAAATGTCTCCCATTATCGATACCATATGAATTCGGTTCACTTCCTGGACGTGACTCATCCTGGGCGTGACAATGAACGTGTTAATTAACACGTTCATTGCCAAGCTGAAAATTGGAATTTCGTGTGGTGGCCAATGTTTTTTACTTGACAGCGATAACGCGTGATCGGCCGAACGGCGAGAACTCGCATCACGCGATATCACGTGATTGGTAATGAACGTGTTAACCATGAAAGCATCCTTGAAAGGTATTGTATAAAAATAATTTTGGATATTGAATGGGTAAGAATAATTGAGTACGTGATATCTCTGGGTGGAAGTTGTTTTGAATCGTTTTAGATACACATCAATTTTCAGCAGCTTCTGAATAAATCAGAGCTATTTTTCACAGAGAACACACACGCGCACAGCAGACAGTAAGAACTTATTTTGCTGACATTGCTATCTATAAGGAAAAAAAAACATATTTGTGGCGAAGAACAGTTCTTAAATAATTATAAAGCTATATAAAGCTATCGACTTTATACTGTTTGAAGAAAACTGGGCTAATATTAGGCATTAATGGGCTAATAGGGATAACAAAAAAGAGCTGGGAAAGATCGATTGCCCATAACAGGAACAATTCTTAACCCCCCCCCCCCCCCTCTCTCTCTCTCTCTCTCTCTTTGATATCTTTTTTTCTATTTCTCAGTAGCATCGAGGTTTTAAGAAATGCCCTCTTTCTCATCCAGTGCAGTGCGTTACACTACCAGACAAGAAAATCATTACACAAGAATTCTCACTAAAAGAAGTGTTTTTAGAATCGCTTCACTGACCTTAACTGTATTTGTCTGCTTCTTCGTCCAACCCAAGTCAAGACCACACTTGCTGTCATATCGTAAGGGTTTGCGACCTTCGCAGCTGGTGAACAGTTGCTTTACCAGCTTTCCGTTTGTGCACGCGCGAAAGAGACAGGATGGGGAGAGAGAGAGAGAGAGAGAGAGAGAGAGAGAGAGAGAGAGAGAGAGAGAGAGAGAGCATACCATTCGTTTGGACTAGTAATATTATTACGTTATTCGTCTGAAGAGTTTCTTGAGGACAATCAGTGCCGAAGATCACGTCACATAGACGGACAGCTAGCCGCTAATGTGAAAGCAGATAATTTTATTTTCCTAGATCGTGTAAACGACTGTGCCATTTACGCGGGATCACCTGAGGTGTTTTAGATTTAGTGCGGCTTACATTTATTTTATTGGCGTCTAACGTAGAAACAAAGGTCAACTCTATTTTCATAAAAACTAACGCTGTGAAATGGAAATTTTGACTTTATAATTCACTTTTTCTTACGATATTCGATGATAGTACAGTTTGGATTATCGAATCGCATGGAATATGAATATATTTAATAGGATACGGCTCGTGCATAAATATTGTAACGCTTTTGTGCTTGTGTTGTTGGAGGGGAAGAGTTCAATAGATATTGCTAGAAATCATAGGGGATCTTATTTGTAAGGAGAGGGAGAGAGATGCAATGTAAGAATGTATTCCATAACACACGTTTGCTCTCATTTATCAAAAATATTTCTGACATTTTTCTTCTAATTAGACTGTGAACACATGCCTTTGTATGTAAGCATTAACCGGCGCAGCATTATTATTATTATTATTATTATTATTATTATTATTATTATTATTATTATTATTATTATTATTATTAGATAGAGGGCTCTGTGTAGGCAGACGGATGCATGCACGCAACAGTCAGTACAACATAACCCATACAATTTACTCCTCAACAAGAGAAGAAATACACAACAATTTCACTAATACAATCATGCATTGATCACATACGGGCTCCCATCTATACATCATCAGTAATTAACGTCAAAATTGCCGATCACTACTTTGTCTCAACTTCGTTTTATTACGTTACCTACCCCCCCCCCCTCCCACCACCACAAAAGTCGACAAAACTCGATCATATTAAAGAGCATTGTCGACAACCTTGTAAAAAATACAGACTGGAATTGGCTACTTAAAATAAATTATCCTGTAACATTATATGAGAATTTTCAACTAAAGTTCACAGAAATGTACAAAAAAGCAACAAAGCCTACACAAACGAGGCGACAAACAGACAATAATCCATGGTTAAATGGCGATATACTAAATAGTATTACTGTAAAAGAAAATCTATGGAAAAAACTAAAAAAGTCACCCAGTAACACACATTTATAAACATTATACAAAAACACAAGAAATCTACTATGAACAAAAATTCGTAGAGCAAAGAGACACTGCTACTTCCAAAAATTCATGGAATATAACGACAACATGAAGCAAACATGGGCTACACTCAACGAATTAGTAACTCGAAAAAGAAAACTTCAGCACAAGATTTTATTGCAAAAATGTTTCGGTCAGGATACAAACCAAGAGGAACTAGCAGACTCATTCAACCATGCCTTCACAAACAGTATCACACAATTCAAAAAAGACAAACTGCCAACGATCAACAAAAAACTACCAACACACAAAGTCAACAACAAACGATGTATTTTCCACCTATAACAAAAGAGGAACTGAAAGAAGCACTCTTACAGCTAAAACCAAAGATCACTCCAGGAATAGACAAAACTCATAGACCATTTAACACATTTTGAACAAATAAATCCAATACTTTTGCAACTCGTGAACATAATATTCGGCACTGGTATTATTCCACAACAACTAAAACCTGCAATAATTAATAAAATTTACAAACATGGTAAAAGAAACGATACTCAGAACTACAGACCAATAGCTACCCTACCAGTCATTTCAAAAATTATAGAAAAAATAACACACACACACACACACACACACACACCAGTGTCGAATATTATGTTCACGAGTCGCAAAAGTATTGGATTTATTTGTTCAAAGCGTGTTAAAAGGTCTGTGAGTCTTTTTTAATGTGAGTTTTTAATTTGCCCATACTGATAGTCTGGACAAATTAAAGCCTTAACTTCTCTATCCCTAATTAATAGTGCAGTTATCAATAATCACGTAGTCTGATGTGCTGATTTGGCTACCTTTGCAATATGCTCTAACCTTTAGATCCCTTTCCACATTCACCTGCAAGTCCGTGTCCTCATCAGTTTTTTTGTAGTTCAGTTCCATGGATATAGTATACAGCTTGTGATCCCTTCTTTCCAAAGTGCATCGCCTTACACTTGGCGACATTAAACTGGAAGGATGCCCATATTTTGTCCATACTGCTAGTCTATTTCAGTCATCTGCAAGATCTCTGCATCACCTTCATTTACCATCGCCCTTCTCAGTTTAGTATCATCAACAATCAGCTGAATATTTCTTGTCAGATCATTTCCTATATCATTGATATACAAATTAAGCAGCAGGGGACCAAATATTGACCTTGAAGTACACCACTAGTCATTTGCCTTCTCTTGGACTCAACTCCTCCAGAAACCACTCTTTTATATCTCCTCACTCTCTCTAATCCAAATCACCAGATCAGTGACACACCTAGGATTTAATCTTGGGGGGGTGGGCGAGTTGAACGGATAAAAATATTTTTATCCGTTCAACTAAAATTCGTTAAATTTCATTAATTCAATAAAATTCATTAGGTGATTATAAAAATGTAATTAAAAAATAAAATCCAGTTTTCTTTTCTTTTTACAAAGCTCTTGAATTATTTCAGTCGTGGTTACATTAATCTCTCTGTGTATATACAGCAAAGCCAGTCCGTTCAATCGTGATTGTGTTATGGTGGATCATAAACAGGTTTTTAAAAGGTGTAAGTTAGAAAATGACCTTTCACTGACGCATGTTGTTACCGGAAGCGTTGCAAATATTTTTAATAAGTTATAGATGTTAGGATATATCATTTTGTTACATTTTGAAACTGCATCAACGGCATTTTTGCATGGAGCTATTGCAAACGGTTTTTCAAATTTCTAATACCACAACTTGAATTCGGCGTTCAAAATTGCTAGATTTGTATAAGGCAAATCACCGGCATAAAATTCACACAATTGACGAAAATCTTCCATTGCACTTGCTGTTGGAGCATCTTTTCCATTTGGTAGAAGAGAAAAAAATATACTGTATTTCAAAATGCTGGGGTGCCGAGTGAAACGTTCATGAAGTTGAGTCAATATTTGATCAATAAATGGAATGAAAATAGTGCTCCTGAAAGACTCTTCTACAGAATCGGCAGGAACATTGGACCTTAATGTTTGTTTTGATGAAGTGCTTGGCTTTTTAATGTCAATATTAAAATTATTGGCTTTTATAAATATCTTTAACTGAAGAATCTGGTGTTTCACGAACGGTATTTAATTGAGCCACAACATCATCAACATTTTGGGCAATTAAGAGGTCACTGTCAGATGTTTGCATTATTTTAGACAATTGTAAGGTGCACGCAAGTATTTTTTCAAGCTAAATAATGATATTATAAATCTTAAAAGATATTCATATTATAATATTATAAACAAGGATGTCCTGTCTTTTAGAGGTATTGAAGAAATTGTGTACCTTTTTAATTATGCCGATGCAATTTCTTATTTTTCACAGATATAGCATTTCCAAGTGCCAAATTCAAATTATGCGATGCACAATGAACATATAAAGCTTATCGATATTATTATTACATAACATCTCCAGGTAGTCCAAAGACATATCGGGGAAGGGCACCTACTCTACAACTCTCTGTCTTCACCAAGGTAACTACAATCATCATCATCATCTACAGTCTACACCAACGCTGTCTAACGCCGACCACTACCACTAGTATTTTCACAGACAATCACAAACATCCATGCCCACGGCCGGATTCGAACTCGCAGCCTTTTGGCTGGAGAGTCGGCCAGCCAGGCCGGATATATAGATAATAAATTAAATTTTGTGAATAAAAATTAAAACAAAGTTTTAATTTTTATTAAACATAAATAAAAGTATATAATTATGTTACTATTTACTTTTAATGAGATGGATGAGCTTCTCGACCTTGCAGAGTTGCTGGATATCTGGCTCAATATTGGTCAACTTCAGTCGAAGATCGGCACACACACACACACACACACACACACACACACACACACACACACACACACACACACACACACACACACACACACACACACACACACACACACACACACACACACACACACACACACACACACTAAGACAAATTCTGTATTTTGTTTTTATTTGGAGGAGCGATGAAAATCGTTTCTCGCAAAGATAGGTTGTAGAAAACTGCATGACGATTTTCGACTTCTTCAAATAATTCGGGAAATTCACTTCTCACTGAAGGCGAGATCCAGAATCGAGCCAAACCACGATCACGGAATTGCATTTTAAGCCCATTGTCATTCGATCTTTCAAAGTTGTCATATATATAATATGACAACTTTTAAAGATCGAATAACGTTACACGTGAGACAAATGAATTCCGATATGTTGCGAGCCACTGTGGAAAATGTCGTGCGCCGTATGCAGTTCCTGGAACATCAGAATGGTGGTCATATCGAATCTCATTTGTAATTAACAATAAGCGTCATGAAATTGATGTGTGATGTCTCTCATTTGCCATTTAGTCATTCATTAGTCACACCTACTAAAAATTAACTTGGCATCGCCAAAATTTCCCCTGTTGGCGACTTTTGGTACTATTTTTCCCGTTAAATCGAATCCCCATGTTCCACTGTGTACGTCTATCTAATATTGGTGTGTTTCGTCCAATACGTTACTCGCTAGAGGGCTCTGAACACTTGACGTTATTTTATAATCACCCTGTATATATATATTGAATGCTGTTATAGCAGTTTCACATATTATTGGTATTCGGTTGAAGAGAGTTAGCATTTCAACTCAATTGTCAGCTTGCTTTTGGCGCGATTTCCGAAAAATATATAAATGCTGGAGTTAACTCACAACACATTTTATCGAAGTATTACTTAGCACTTCTGAAGATATATTGAGCCTTGGTTGAAGGAGGAAAACCTTCAACAATAAAAATCAATAAACAACAAGCAATTGGTTGAAATGTGGTCATATGGACAACACATGCTCACTTCAAATCTGACAAAACAACAAGGAAAGGTGGAAGCAATAAAACCATATTGTTTATCACTTCACCCCTCTTTTATTACTCGTCATTCTGCCGCTATTTTTTTTAAGTATTCATTTTATTTTAATAATTTTTGCTTACTTATTAAATTTGAATTTGTTTTGTTTGGATAATTAAAATATATAGATTTATTTGGTTAATTTAAGCCTGTGGACTACCTGTCCTGTCGTCGCGGACCACGTTGGTCAGCGGACAATAGGTTGAGAAACACTGTTATAGGGTTCTCTCACCTTATGTGACCCTTAATTCATAAGTAGTATAGAAATAGAAGACATGACACAACATAAATAAAAAATGAATTTTAATTAGGAAAAGTATTTTGGAAATTTTTCTAGTGTTTTTTAACGTTTTCTTTTGGAGGGCCAGTTTCCCTTGCCCCCCCCCCTCCCTGGGTGCGCCACTGCACCAGATTCATATCCATCCCCCATTTGCTCAAATTTATGCAACAGAGTTCTATATAGAATTCTGTCAAATGCCTTTGCAAAGTCATGCAATATCACGGAGTAGTCATTTCCCTTGTCCCTCCATTTATAAATATAAAAAGTAAGCAAATTACTAAGTCAAGACCAAGACTTACCGGTTTTGTGTTGTTCCTTATAGAGTATCATATTTCTATCCGTCCAATCCTGAATTCTGTCTTTGACCAATATCTTTGCCAGAATTCCTGAGATACTAATTGACCTATAATTTACTACTTCTGTCTTGAAGCCTGCTTTATGCAGTGGGACTATTTTGTCCTCTTTCCCACTTCGTTGACACTTGCCTAGTACTTAAGCTTAAAATAAACAGCCTCGTCAGAGGAGCTGATAATTCCGTTTCACATTTTCGTAATACACGAGCCAATTTGATTTTATCTCATTGTCGTGTTTATTAAGACATAAATGATATAAAATAATTGATAATTGAGACATAAATTATTATTATTAAATCATAAATGATATACACTATTAGCAACCAATTAAATAATTGAAATTTTAATTTAAAGGCTAAACTTAAAAGTCTAACTTTTGAATTTCTTATAATTTAAGGTTTAATTTAATGGTTAAACTTTAAAAATGGTTAGATTTTAATTTAAACCAACAAATAAATTTGTTGAATGTTGATAGTATCCACACAGCTCTGTAGAGCTCCATTACGTTTGTAAAATTCCGAATGGCGTATATACTTTGATTTATATTTTCCTAATTTTGTCACATTGAGTAGACTAATTGGAACTAAAATTGTAGCGATTCCATAAATTCACTCAATATGATATAAGAAATATTCAAAACTTTTCTAGTTTTTGTTATCGTGGTTGATGAAAAACTTTAAGAAAGGTTCTGAGAGGAGCTATTACAATCTTTTTTTTTTTAATGAATTTACTAATGGTCTTATAGAAACAAAGAGTGGAACGACTCCTATGGGGTACGCATTATGTAAAATGCACCTAAAAGCAGTTCTAAGTTCAATTGATTTCATGTTTAATATGCATGATTTCATGCATATTAAACACTATTAAAAACGTACCTTTTCTATGATTGTCTGCAATAATTTCTTTGTTTTGTTCTTTTGGTTGTAAGATTCTGATCGCACTCTTCGAAAGAAAACGTGTGAGTCGGAAATATGCAAAGAGGTCCTGTAATTATAATTATCGAAAATAACGTGTAGAAGCGTTTTATTTAATAAAAATGGCTTTTGAGCTTACTTTTAATAATTAGGAAAGCCATATTAGAAAGACTTATTATGTGAGACCAGGCGCATGTTATCGCGTGTATCGATAGCAGTAACGATGGTTATGAAATTTTCTGTACATTCAATAAAATAGTCCGCGCGGTTAGCCTAGTGGTATGCGCTTCGCAACCATATGCCTAGGGAAAGGAGTGTCCTAAGTTCGATTCTCGTCAATGACGTGAGGAGCTGAAGGATTTTCCTCAGACATAACCAAATTAGCGGGGCGTGGACAGTAGGGTTTTTTACCCAGTTATCCTGGGGTTTTTCATCCCACAAACAGGCAAACCGGATCCGTGAACATACAGGATACAGCCATAGGATATAGTACGGTAAGGAAGGCAACGGGAAACCACCTTGCTCATAGTCACTTCCCTAGTATGGTAGCATAGCTTCCACTACCAGATCTATCTTCATGCATTTCGTTTTTATGGATGTAATTCGAGACTCGTTTCAGTTAGGGATTTGAACTTTTGTTTTGTACAAGAGAAAAAAAACGAGTGTAGATTCATTTTGTCAGTTGGTCCTGTATTATTTGCGTTGTTGCATAACTATCTACAACAGTGTGATAGCTCGCATTGAAAGTTAATCCATAGATCAAGAAATTGACATTTTTTTTCAAGGTGGGATCTACTAAACATAATTTCATTTAACTTCGTTATTTTTGCAAGTGACTAGGTAAAGGCCACCACCGCACGTTCTTTGATAAATGAAGATTAATTTTTAAACAGAAATCATCATGATGATAGAATTAGTCTCAATCGAACGATTGCTTATCCCCGTTGTATTCATACTGCACTCAGAAACTAAACTAATATTTGTAGTAATTCTACATTTTTATAAACTGATAAATATTATTCATTTTACATACGGTAGCAGACGACTTTCATCGTCTAATATGTAACCTACCCTGCTTATTTGAAACCTGAAGTGGCTTGAAGAAAAGTTCCATGTTTCTTTGTCATGTTAAAATAAAGAAACATCACTTCTCTTCCTTGAAGGCAGCGCTCCCAGTTTCACTGAGAAAATCAGGATTCTATGGTATAACAGACATTCATAATAATTCCCGAGTAAGGTTATCTCAGAAGTACTTCACTGTATGAGATTTACCATCACCCATTGCATAAATATTACCTATACATCTTTAGAATAACATTTTCTAATGATCAGCTCCTTTAATCTTTTTTTTTTTTTTCATTTAGCAGTAGTCTCATGGTTGTCGATATTACCAAGTTTGTGCACTTCTAGACGTTTCATGTCACGTCATGCATTTCGTTTTAATTAGCATCGACTTGGCTCCTAGTCATCAGTCATTTTTATTTAGTGATTTGGTCTAGACTTGTATTTCTCTACATAAATCTAATTTGGGAGCAGTTTGCCCTTGTTCGCAGCCCTTTTGAACGTTCTTAGTGTCCTAAATGAATTCAAACCCCAGGTGTTTCTGATCAGACGACGTCATCTAAGCTACCAATTCAGCTATATGAATTAATAACGACAGTATTAACTATACTGTCACTATTCCCAAAATTCCAAGAACTTTTGAATGTTCAGAATATAGGATAATAAGTTTAACAAGCCATGTTACAAAATTACTACTGAGAATAATCTTAGAAAGAATAAAAGGTACTTTATCAGTAGAAATAGAAGACACTCAGTCAATTTTCAAAAAGAGAAAAGGTACAAGAGAAGGAATTTTCAATTTGAAAACATTATGTGAAAGAAGTCTTGATAACCAGAAAAGCATTTATCTTGAAATTGTTATAATTGTTATAAAAGCATTTATCTTTTTTATTGATTACATCAAAGCATCTGATTCAATAGATCACAAGAAATTAATAAATATCTTACAGAATAACGGGTTAAAAGGAAAAGATCTACGTATAATTACAAATATATACTGGAATCAAATGTCCTCAATAAGATATAAAAATGCATATTCTGGCAACTTTGAAATCAAAATAGGAGTAAGGCAAGGATATGTCTTATCACCCTTACTGTACAATATATATATAGTGAGCAAATTTTTAAAAATATTTCAGAACTGAAGGGTGTAAAAGTCGGAGGTAGGAACATCAACAACTTCAGGTATGCAGATGACACAGTCCTCATAGCTGAATCTGAAGATGATCTTCAAAACTTAGTCACAGAAATTTACAACAGAAGCTTAGACATGGGATTAATTATTAACCTAAAGAAATCGAAGTGCATAATTATATCAAAAGAATCAATAAATAAGAAACTAAACATAACTGATAACAAAAAGAAAATTGAACAGGTTCAGTCTTTTATATATTTGGGACAAATGTTTAACAGAGGAAATTCCCTTAAAGAAATAAAAAGAAGAATAGATATAGCAAGAAAAGCCTTTACTGATATGAAAACTGTTCTAACATTCAGAGACATTAATATCATCATCATCATCAGTTGCATCAGTCTTGGGACTGGTAGCTCAGCAGCAATTTCCTCCATTCCGCTCTGTCATTGGCTTTCTTCTTAACCTCCTGGTAACTCCTCAAACCCGTGCTGTCTTTGACTTGGTCAAGAAAGCTTTTCCTTGGTCTGCCTCTTCTTCTTTCCCCCTCTATTTTGCCTTCAGTTATTCTTTTCACAAGTCCATCATGTCGAAGGATATGGCCAAACCACCTATCCCTTCTAATTTTGATCGATTTTATTAGAGTTCTTGTTTCGTTTATCTCTCTCAGGACTTGTTGGTTTGATTTTTTTCTGTCCATTTTATTTGTTCATGGGGCGCCAGCTCCACATTTCAAAAGCCTCCAATCTTCTTACATCTTCTCTGCCTAGAATCCAGGTTTCACATCCATACAGTGCAATGCTCCATATCAATGTCTTTACTAATTTTTTTCAATTGTAGGTTGAGATTTCCTGTTAAAATGCTTTTCATCTTAGGGAATTGGTCTTTTGCATTGTTTATTCTTGATCTTTATGTCTTCTATTGTTCTGCCATCTTCTGTTATTAGGCTGCCTAAATATTTAAGCTTTTCACTTGTTTTATTTGTTTCCCGCTGATGTCTATATGCTCTATATTGATAGGAATTTTGCCTGTAACAATGATTTTAGTCTTATCTGTGTTGATTTTCATTTTATATTTTTCAAGGTTATTATTTAATAATTCTAGCATTGTTTTTAAGGTTCTTCTGTTTTCAGCTACAAGGGCTATGTCATCAGCAAATCTCATACACATGACTTTGCTCACTATTTATCTTTATGCCACTATTTATTTTATCTTTGGTTTCCTGAATGGCCCTTTTCAATATATAAATTAAATAAAAGTGGTGAAAGTACACATCCTTGTCTTACTCCACTCCTTGTATTTATTATTTTCTCCTTATCATTAATTTTAATCCGTCCATTTTGATTTTTGTAAATTTGATAAATGATTTTCCTATCCCTCAAATCTATGCGGATATTAGTTAGACAATTTAGGAGTATTTGCTGGTTTACTTTATCAAACTCTTTCTCTAAATCAAGGAAGCAAATGTAAGTATTTTGACTAAGGTCTAATCTTCTCTCTATTATTGTTCTTAAACAGAGTATTGCCTCTCTTGTTCCTTTATTCTTTCTGAATCCAAATTGGTCTTCATCCAGTAGACAATCTATTTTTGAATAAATTCTATTTTGAATAAATTTTAGCAGAATTTTGCTAACAATTGTGGGATTAAACATGTGGGATTAAAGCTGTTGTTCTAAATTGGCTGCATTTGTTTGCATTATTCTTTTTTTTGGTATTGGTATTATGGTTGATTTCATAAACTCCTTTGGTATTTCTCCTCTATCATAGATTTGGGATATTAATTGATAGAGTAAGGTTTTTGTCTCATCACCTAGATTTTGCAGCAGTTCTACACGAATATTGTCTACACCTGGACTCTTTCCCTTACTCATTTAGGACAGTGCTTTATCAAATTCTTCTCGCATTATTGGAGGTCCTAGATTATTTTCATTTTGATTTTCTATGCTGATATCAACATCATGTTCGTCGCCATTATGGAGATTTTCAAGATAATTCTTCCTCCCATTAATATATCCTAATATTCTATTAGTAATTTTCCATTTTCATCTTTGGTGGCATTGTTTTTGCTGTTCTTATTAAATTTGAAATTCAGTTTGTTAATTTCTTTATAGGCTTTCTCTATGTTTTCTGTTTTAAATAATTCATCTATGTTATTACACAGTTCTTCTAGGTATTCTTTTTTGGCTTGTCTACATTTTCTTGTAATTTGATTTTTAAGATATTTGTATTTACATCTTCTTCTTTAACAGTATTTTTATATTTTCTTCTTTCATCCATAAGGTCAAGTATTTCATCTGTTATCCAATGTTTTCTTTTTTATTTTTCTGCATTTTTCAATAATTGATTTGATGAATTTGTAATTAACTCTTTAATCATAATCCATTGGTTTTCAATATTATTCTGACTATTTATGTTTTCTGGATTGTTATGATCAGTTGCCTCTTAATATCCTCTCTTCACTCTTTAATTTTTCAAGGTTCCATCTTATTGGTTTGTATCTTTGGATTTGTTTCCTATGTTTCAGTTCTGTTTTCATTAAGACAAGGTTATGGTCACTACTAATGTCGGCACCTGGATAGCTTTTGCAATTTTGTATTTGGTTTCTGTATCTTTTCTTGACCAATATATAATCTATTTGAAATCTATTTGAATCCCCAGGCGCTTTCCAGGTGTATCTTCTTCTTTTTGGAACTTGAAATAGTGTATTTGCTATAACTAACTGTTTTTTTGTGTACAAAATTCTATTAATTGCTTTCCTCTTTCATTCCTACGTCCAAGACCAAATCTTCGTGAAACATTATCATTGCTCTCTTCTCCCACTATAGTATTCCAATCTCCTATTATTATTTTATTGTTTCTGTCTTTAAAGCTGCTCCAGATTTCTTCTATTTGTTCATAAATTTCTTCTATTTCTTCATCGCTATGTTGTGATGTTGGCATGTAGACCATTATGATATTGTGGTTTACTGGTTCATTTTGAATGCTTATCGCCATGATGCAACACCTGACTCGTCTTTCTTTTGTCCTGAATATATTATCCGAAATTCTCCACTCCAGAAATCACCCTGTCCCTCCCATTTCATCTCACTAATGCCCAAAATGTCTATTTCAAGTCTTTCCATTTCTTTTTTCACATTTTATATTTTACCTGGTTCTAGAAGTGTTTTTGCATCCCATGCTCCAATATTCAGCTTATTTCTTGTCTTCATTTTTGAATAAGTACCAGGATTTCGTTGGCTGTCGACCTGAGAAGCCTGGTTACTTCTCCTGCCGGGTATGACTCCTTCAGTGAAGGCTCCATCGCCGATCTCTTGACTTCATTTTTAACTTCCATTGCTGCTTTTACTTGGGAATGTAATGTGGTGGTTTCCCTTGCCTTCCACATCGCATTATTTTAACATGAATGCTACAGGAGGTTAATACAAGTAGCGCTGCTGCCCACTACTATAACTATTAGTGGTTACTTGAAAGAGGAGGAAACACCCCTAGCCCTTGAGTACTCTAATAGCTTCAAGGAGAATGGAGGACCTCCTCCTGGGGTTAGTAAGCATGAAAAGAGACAGACAGAAAGTTTTAAATAAAGAATCCTCATTAGGAAGAATGTTAGTATGAGGGTAGAAGCAGGAAGTGGAAGAGTTAGAGAAAAGTATGACCAAAAGCTTCGAAATAGATCATACTTAGCTCTTGGACCCCGGGTTAGCCATGCCCGTGCCTGCAAGGCGAAAGCCCCATGGCGATGACATTAATATAGACACAAGAAAAAAGATTAATAAAATGCTATATCTGGTCAAGCCTTTTCTACAGCAGTGAAACTTGGACTCTAAATAAAGAATCAGAGAAAAAATTAGAGGCTTTCGAAATGTGGACCATCAGAAGAATGTTGAAAATACCATAGACAGAGAAAATGAAAAACGAAGATGTTTTAAAGAAAGCAAAAATGAAAAGAACATTAATGAAAATAATTAAAGAACGAAAACTTAAATATTTTGGTCATCTAACTAGATAAGAAGGCATTCAGAAATTAATATTAGAAGGGAAATTGGATGGAAAAAGAGGGAGAGGTAGATCCAGGAGAATGTGGTTTGAAGACATTAAAGACTGAACTTGAATTATCATAAATGTTCCAGACCATCAAAAGAAAGAAAAAGGTTCTGTGACCTGGTTGCCAACCTCCTTCTAGGTGATGACACTTGAAGAAGAAGAAGAAGAAGAAGAAGATTAACTATACTAAAATAAAAATATTTAAAATTCAATGGTTATGAACAGTAGAGAATTGTAATATATGTATAGGATCTGTAGAGACCGTTTTACGCTTAGGAAAATTGTGCTGTAGCTTAAGAAAATGTTTGCATTTTAAAGCTAATGCTCCCCTGACGGTGGTACAAATAAATTTCTTCGGAAAACCTCCTACTTGATATAATTGCGATTGTGATGTGTCCATTCGACATAGATGCTTTCGTTTGATCTCATTCTGAAAAATTTCACAGATAGACGGATTTCATTTAGAACTACTGATTTACCTGATGATCGCAATTCTCTGTCGGTGAATTTGAAACTAATGATCAAGACCTTCACCACGCTGACTCACACCGACCTACCTAGTACTGAATATAATAGGTTCATTATATGCTCACGGAGTCGCCCACATAAACGTGGCGCAGTAAATCGTAATGTGACGACCTCCGTGCTGCTACGACTTCTGTGCATGTTGTACATCGGAAATATGTCAAGTAAGGCTCCGCAATATCCTTTTAGAGCTCAGTTGGTTAATAAGAATACTATTGTTTTTCTATAATGAGGATCCTGTGAATAAATTGTAGCGTGATTTATTCAGAGGTCATTGATCGTTGTCAACCTTTTCATTTCAACGTGCTTGGTCATCATCAACAGAATCTTACTAGATATTTCAATTTTTTCTGCCATAACAGTTTGGTTTACTTGTATCTGAATTATAAGTTATTGATGAACTGTTGCAGATTTCTAAAGATAAGGAGTTACAAAATACTGCAAATGAAAAATTTGAAAACAAAAGTACGAAAGATTTAATACAACAAAATACACTATACAACGTAATTTTACGTAGATGTATTTTTAACATGACATATTTTACTTAGTTGATATGCAATTCTCAAATGACATTAACATCATCATCATCTACTGAATTTTTATAAAAAAATGCAAGTGCTCATAAAAGAACCTCCCTATATGACCTGATGTTTGCTGAGAAGATAGCTTCAACCAATTTATATTAATTGCCTGATGACTGGGAACATATTTCACACTCGATATGCAGTTACTGCTTGAAAGTCTATTACAGATAAACATATTACTGTCTTTAATTTTAATTTCTTCGCGTATTAGAACGGTTCATTTCAATATTTAGTTGAAATGAGCAACCCTCCTTTAGAAATGTGTTTAATGTGCTGATGTAATAATTAATAAAATATGACTTACGAATTGGTTAATAAAATCATTCCAAATCCGATAGTTCACGTTCTTTGATCTTTACGATCGTGGCGAAATACTTAAAATACTTTAGCCTCTTTCAGAGTTGTATATATTCTCCTCTTAATTTGTTTATTATCATCATCATCATCATAAATTTCCAGGGAGTTGAGCACTCATCGACGGATGCCGTAGATCACCTGCATCAAATATCATACATTATTTTAAACTTCCTCTTCCCTCATACAGGGTTTCCATCCTGGAAACTCGAGTTTTTCTTCTGCAAAGTAGACATACTGGGCAGAGATGCATGCGATTAAATGAAATAATTGGAAAAAGACGTTTAAGAGGCAGACCAAAAATAACTTGACCACGATATTTGAAGGAAACATCACAATTATCGAGCTTCAGAGAGAGACGACTGAAATAGCCAGAGATAAAACCAGGTGGCAAAAATTTGTTCATGGGGGGGGGACTCAACCCGTTATATGATGGATGAGAAAGAAAGAAATGACCACATAGCCCTAATTCAGTGTTCCCAATCAGTAGCGATTTCAAAGTTTTTAGATGATACTAATTAAGGTGTGTGTGTGTGTGTGTGTGTGTGTGTGTGTGTGTGTGTGTGTGTGTGTGTGTGTGTGTGTGTGTGTGTGTGTGCCTGCCTGCCTGCCTGCGTATTAGAGTATTAGAGTGCGGGCATAATGTTGATCCAGTGGACAGTTAATGCAAATATGGTATGAGGATTTAACCAAATCAAGATAAATTTTACTTTCTTAACACATCCTCCTTATAATTTATTTTTTTAAAATTGTTTATGCTTTAATTTACATCACCCGAATATTAATTACTCACTGTATTATTTAAAAATGAAAATTAATTGCAATTAAATGTATTATTTTTTAGATACTTTTGAGAATATAAAATTAGAATAATTTTGATTTCTGTAATGCACTTGTTTCTCCAGCAAGAACTAACCAACTGCATGTTATTTTACGATACTTGTTGTCAAGTGGAAGCTAGTTTCCTATGCTTCTTCTTTGAGTTTGTTGCAGTCTGTGAATAGTAAATTATGGAGGCCATTTGAGAGGACTCTTTGGGTAAATGTGTTGCGTAATAAATAAAGCTGTTTGCAGCTAGGTTTATGACAAAAAAAACGTACGATGTGGCTAGATACAACATAAAACCAGGGATTTAACAATTGCAGATCAAAAGGCCAAATTTCTTTGTCGACCAGGAGCAGCTAAAGAGGAAACGACAAGAGTCTATTGTTAGTTTATAGCTTGGGGAAGTGTATGATCTCCGGTAGAAGTGGTTGATGTGGCGAAAATAATGGTGCAGCTGTAAATACTAAACTTTTATTGACTGAGTTAGAACGCGCAGGTGCAGTTAGTTACTTCATAAGGTAGTTATTGTTACTTAAAAACTTATAGTCAGTAATTTGAGGTGGAATTTGCGATGCTTTTGTTGTTGCATTTCTGTAATAGGTAACAGTGAAAAGTTATGCGAAATTATCTTCTCGTTTCTTGAATGAATTTTCTTTGAGATGTATGATTCCAGACAGGATATGTAGAAATCACATATGTAACTATACAGAAAGATAGAATGAGACAGTAGGAAAATGTTCGCTTTATGGAGAAGTATTTGTACACTTACATTGAATTACGTATGGAATAAGAGTGTTCGTCAAGGCTAGAAATGATTTCAGAGAATCGTATAGAAGCACGTTTTTGACTAACTCCTATTGAATTTTTACAGTATAAATCAATTATAACCATGTCAAGGCATTTTGTTCTAGATCCCGAATCCTCAATGTCAGCAAAATTTAGAGATATCGTTCACAGCATGAAAAAAGGCAGAACGGATTTAAGCTCTCCAGTTCATACCAGAATTAGAATAGATGGACACCTTTTCGTAAAGAACCTAAATATCTAAACTATTACTTCTGATTCTAGTACGAACCGATTATCGAAGTTCATTAATATGTTATGTTTATTGAATGCTAGCGTCTTTTTCATTTTTATCTCTTTTTTTCTGTGGATATTGCACAATATCCAATTTGGCCTGTTCGTAGGTAGTTCAGTTTACAGAAAGCTAATATTATAGTGCCATTTTAATATTTAGCAACGGCAGTGATCATTAATGGGACCCGGAAAGATATATTTAAAATTCAGGCTTTTACTAAGTTAAAAATGGATCAATAACTCCTTAGCTTTCAAATATGTCTATGCTATGTGAACATCCTTCAAAACCAATAGTTTTCACACAAATCTTTACGTAAATTTAAAAAGAAACTGTAATTTCATGGGATAGCTTGCGATTTATTGCTCACCTTTTCTAGAATGACCCGGAAACCATTAATAACTGTCGTGCAATTCGAGAAGAATATTTCTAGCGTAGGTCATTGGTTTGGATTTCCAAGCGTATAAATTTTGTTTATTTTTTGTGCTCCTTTTACATTTTCGGTAAAGTAAATTACTAACAAAATATCATTATTATCTCTCTCTCTCTCTCTCTCTCTCTCTTCCTTCCCCCAGTTTGCCGAAGGCGTCCATGTTTGTTAAATCTCGAGATATCGGATACTAAGTGTAATTTATTATTTAATTTCATACGTTATTCATAATTTTTGTTTAGCGAGAGGAATTGGTAATCCCCCCCCTCCCATTCGGAAATCACCTTACCAATGATAGATGTTTATGATGCCCATTTTAAATTGCCTTGTAATACTTATAAAATTTTATAATTGTTTGAAGATGACATTTTCATTTATAAGAAAAATGGTTTTGATTTTATTTGAAATTAGCTGTTTCAAAACTTGAAAGCTTTCAAGGTAATAGTCGACGATAATATTTTGTTTCACTCCCTTTATTTGAAAATATCATATCCGTCGGCTCTTAGTTCAGTAATATGCAACGTATTAATTCATTAAATTATAAGTTACAAATTTTAATCGTATTGAACGCGTTTTGAATAACGATGCAGTTCCCTTAGTCCAATGTACCCAATGAACTTTATCAGGGCCTTTCCAGTGGAAGTTGGCGGTAAATTTCATAAGGTAGTTATTATTATTATTGCTTTTCTCTGTGAAACTTTGATTTTTCACCCATAATTGGGAATTGAGAATTAAATTATATAAGGAGAATGTGGACAAGGGGGGGGGGTGAGGAGCAGGGTTTTTGCATGGAGAGTAGTGAGTGATTGGAATGCATTACCTGAGAGTGTAGCGAGCGAAGAGACAGAGAATATATTTAAGGCACGGTATGATAAACTATGTGTGTAACAGTGGGAACCTCCCGTGATGAGTCTTTTGACTATATGGAGCTTTAATAATAATAATAATGATAGATTAATATTTTTAGAACGTTCGCTCGGTGTTAATAAATAATAAATATACTATTCCTCGTAGCCTTAGCGCGCATTCAATTCAAACATGACAAACTCAACTTCAGCGTTTTTTTTTTTTTTTTTTTTTTTGTGTGTGTGTGTGTGTGAGTGTGAGTGAGTGAGAGAGAGAGCTGAAAATGCATCTCTGTAGTGTAAATTAAAGATGTCAAGAAATTATATTCTTGGTTTAATCCTTTATCCAAGTATAAACAAACAATAGTTTCCACCTGAAGTATTTTCAGGACAGAGCAATCGTATATAGAGGCTAATAACTTCACATCACTTGCCATAATATCCCATAATGCAAAGCGCATATTCTTACGGACATGTACATCTATATTGCTCTGCATTATGAGAAGGGTCACTACCCAGACCGGTTTCGATCTTTATTGAGATCTCATCAGTGGGAGCCAGACCCAGAGGTGATACCAAGGTTGAAGTAATGCAGAAGTCATATTTACATATGCGAGTAGCCAGAACTTACTATTAAAATACTCTAGATTAGATATAGTTGTTGGAAGTTTTTCCACTTGGTTATACTATAAATTAAAGATGCTAACAAACTATATTCTTGGTTTAATCCTTTATCCAAGTGTAAGCGAACAATAGTTTGCACTGGCAAACAATATAGCCTCTATAGAGGCTAATGACTTCGCATCACTTGCCTTAGTATGCATTACTGTATTACTTCGACCTTGGTATCACCTCTGGGTCTGGCTCCCACTGATGAGACCTCAATAAAGGTTGAAACCGGTATGGGTAGTGACCCTTCTCATAATGCATAGCATTATACATGTCTGTAAGGATATGTGCTTTTCATTATGGGATATTAAGGCAAGTGCTGTGAAGTCATTAGCCTCTATATATACGAGTTCCCCTGAAAATACTTCAGGCGCAAAAAAGGATTAAACCAAAAATATAATTTCTTGATATCTTTAATTTATAGTATAACCAAGTGGAAAAACTTCCAGCATCTCTGTAGTGGTACTAATTTCCATTGATGTAATAATGATAACGTAAATATTATTAAAATATTTCTTTATTTTATTATATATTAGCAGTTAAATTTTATGAAATAGTAAAACGAAGAAAATTTATTCCAAATGTACAAACTTTCCTGTTGCTATTGGATCACCGAGTAATTCACCTCTCTGCGGGAACTTAATTTTGCACAGTTTTCTGATCATTGTACACGCAGCCGGAAATAAATTTCCGCTGCATTGTTGGAAATGGTATTCTACGCTTACGGAAATGAAAAATTAAATACAGTTACATACAGCAGCAGCTTATCTTTACGAAAGTTAGAATAGAACGATATCCATATAATCGTTCTCCTTTTCAGAATGAGCGACGGTATATAGTGTACGCATTTGATGAATACAACTAATATCTGAAGTTTGGCTGGATCTTATAGTAATTCAAAATTGTCTGAAAACTGTTGTCATGACGTAGCACTTTTATCTGTTGTCTTTAAAGCGAGACGAAGGCGACATTGTTAAGGAAGGCAAGAATTTTTTTTCTTTCTGCATGATAATAAATCATTGTTATTTGTATTTCTCATCTTACATAAGCTTAAACCTTAATATGATATCATTAAACTGCAGCATAATAATATTGATAAATCATTGTTTATATTTATTTCTTTGTGTGCAAGTCAATGGTAATCAACAGCTGGTATGCAGTTTGATCCTGAACACATACGGCTAACAACCATGCTTGCTTGCTTGCTTCCCAATGCACTCTTTTGATCTTTGACTTGAGGCGTAAATTTATTCGATATACATATTTTTATATCGTGATACGTTAATACTTAGTGACAGTTATAATACCGAATTTAGGTAAAATACTGTTATATACAAAACACATATAAACTGGGTTTAACTAGTCGGAAGTTTTTTTTTTTTATTGTAAAGTAATAGCCTACTAATTTCGCCAACTTGACTGTTGGCTTCGTCTGGGCATATAAGGTGGCAAAACAGCTTAAAAAGATCAAAAAACAAACTAAGGATATCAGGTTAAAACATAAACGAATGTTAAATATTATCTAAATTCAAATAAAACGCTACATCAAACGCATGGAGCGTGTATGTTATCAGTTATTGTTATACATGTACGATCTATAACTGGCAGCAAAATTGAACTCCGATATGTTGAGTGATCTTATGAGACTTTTCCGTATGCCTCTTAACGGATAATTACTGCAGCTTCTTTGATGTTGCGGGAAGGAAAATCTTCCAAGTACGGCATAGTACTTTTATCCCATTCGATGCTATGATTGGTATCAGAAAAATGGAGCACCAAGCCAGAATTGTCTTCTCTATTGTTATTAACGTCCCCGATATGTTCTTTTTTTCTTATCTCTAGACTTCTAGAAGTTTGTCCTATATAATTTAAACTACAAGAGCAGGGAATGTTGTAAACACCAGGATGTTTATAGAAAGCATTTTTGTCCTTCGGTGATCTTAACAAGTTTCGAATTGTCTTTATTGGTTCGAAGGCCACTCGGATCTCATAAGCTTTGAGCATTTTAGCAATTTTCTGTGAAACAGTCCCAGCAAAAGGAATGGAAATTGAGGATCTGTAGTGGGTTTCTTGAGTTTGTTATTGGGATGGGTTAGAGAAAGAATCTTATTTATGAAATTTTTTGGATAGCCATTGTTTGTTAGAGTTTCGAAGATGAGGTATAATTCATCTTTTAAACTCTTGTCATCTCTTGTGATGCAAGCTGCTATCTTTTTTCAACATATACAAAATAATCAACTTTTGCGAAATCTGATGTGATGGAGAAAAATTCAGGTCAGTGTGGGTCGGGTTTGCGGTAGACCTTTAGGTCAATATTGCATCCGTTTATTATACTGATGGTTTTGGATCTATTTGTGACAAGAAGTCTTTTTCAAACTTCTCCATAACAAATCGGCACATGGGGGAGATAGAGGGCTACCCATCGCAAGACCCGATAGTTGTTTATAGATCTTTTCATTCCATTTGAAGTAGTTTGAAGTGAGACAATGTCTATAAGATGAGCAATATCTTGAGGAAATATATTGTCTATAATGGTTATGACTTGGTAAACAAGGTGGGATATTGGTAAACAAGGACACAACATCCAGGCTAGCAAGAATATCTGTTTCTTGAATTTTCTCAGCTTTTCAATGAAATCTTGTGTCCGCGCGGTTAGCCTAGTGGCTGTGCGCTTCTCAACCATACGCCTGGGGAAGGAGTGTCCCAAGTTCGGTTCCCGACGAAGAAGTGAGGAATTTGAGGATCTTCCTCAGCCATAGCCAAGTTAGCCGGTCTTGGGCGCTGCCAGTAGGATTTTTTTCCGCCAGTTTATCTGGAGTTTTTGATCCCGCAAGCAGGCAAACCGGTCCCGTGAACATACACGGATCTACAGCCACAAATACCTAGCCTCCCCCCTCCCATGAGGAGGACTCAACTCGCTCCGGACGGGGGAGAAAAAGGGAGGAAACTCCATATAAATAAATAAATGAAATCTTGTGTATTTCTAATATATATGTCCGTATTACGAATATGTGTTTTCAGAAGATAAGCTAGGTGGTTTGATGGTAGGTAGGTAGGTAGCAGAGTTTATCCCATCCACTATTGGACGAAGAGGTATTTCGGATTTGTGAACTTTCATTGACCTATATAATCGTGGTGTCAGCGGATGTAATGACTTCAGCTTCTTTTTGAGATCTATCTGCCAATTATCCATATTGCGTAGTAGGTTGTTTGTTTTTGTGTGGTTCGTCCGGGTTGGTTCTAAATCTAATTCACAACAAGTGGATATGTCTGAGAGCAACTCTGAGATCTTTGATGTATAATCTCTAGTGTTTAAATTACGGTGGAGTTTCCTTTGTTCGCCTTAAGGATAATTATTCCATTGTTTTTCTTTAAAGTTGTTAGTGTTCTCTTTTCTCGGAAGGGGGTGATGTTTCTGTTCGGTGGTCGTGAAGATAATAGGATGATAGCGGTCTTCAATATCATAGCAACTGGTTCAGGTAGAGAAAGAAGTGCCTTCTCTACGTTGCACATGGTATCAACTTTCGGAATAAACTTTGGAACGACTGCATAGTTTAAACCTTTCTCAAGGATGCTGACTTCTGCGGGTGTTAAGTTGTGGTCCTAGAAGTTAAGGACAACTTTGTTATCCGAGAGCGTATGTCTTGAATTACAGCTTTTTTCATATCAGGTAGTGAATTTTTTTATCTGTCTATTCTTGCTGATTAGAAAGGTCCTATTAAAACTATCGTTGATCATGTTATCTAAATGAGACCATAGGTTAGCTTCTATATTATTAGAAACGATGTCGTATAAATGAAAGCAAGACAAATCTACCCGGCTCAGCTCAAATCTAGTATGCTGTATCCTTTCTCGTATTAACGCTAACGACGTTTTTAAATTTATCTATTTAGCTCTTCTAGAATGTAAGTTCTCTCATAAGTAGAAACTAGTATTAGGTATTAAAAAAAGTAATTTATCAGTTAACAACTGTGATTTTCAGAAGCAATTTAAATTGAATGTATCTTAATTTGTTTACTTGCTATATTCAGGCATCTTCAAGTCAAGGAATGTTGATCCCCCTACTATATTTTTCCCCCAATTTTCTTCATTATTTTCATGTTTCGTCCACAGGAAAATAATTTTATACTCGATTTTTAAGGTTGCCATATTATATGGATCAGTCATGTAAGTTTTAATTCTGATTAGTTTCTTAAGGAAATTAGGGATAAAACTCGTCCCTAAATTAGTTAACGATATTATTTCTGTTTTTAAGTACCTGTCGTCGGTTTATTTCAAATGGGGCTGTGCAAGTACGCTTCCATTAGGAAGCGTACTATGTTGACCTTTTTACCGTGCCTTTTTAGTATAGTCCCCAAAACGATTCATGTCCTGATTTTGAAAATACTTGGGTTGGTGTCCCATCTAGGACGGAAGGAAGAGAAAGAATTATTTTAAGAGATTTTCAATTGGAGCTTGGGGAATTTTAATTCGTAGACTTAGCTTCCCAAAACGTATAAACAAGCTAGACGTCATACTCAGCAGATATAATAGACTTTCCGTTATTTATATTCTTATCATAATTACAAAGAGGAGCAATCCTTTTATAATAATTTCAAGCATCTAAGCTCAACAGGAGCTGTTCCGGAGAAATACAACTTGAAAACGAATAGCACAATGGCTAGGTCGAATCTAGAACAACAATTTGTTGCTAAACAACTATTTAGCATTTTTTAGTGCTGTGCTGATGTGAGAATAATGCAGAAATTGATCGATGCCACGGTAAGATGATCTAATTACCCTTCAAGACGTGTCACACCATTGATTTTCATACTGTTTCACTTAATTTGAATCAAATGTGACTCGACTGAAATCTGAATATATTATTATTTTTTTAAAGATGCCTACGGATTACGGCATTCCAAAAAAAAAATATTTCGGTCTCCAAGAACTTTACTGCCAGTAGCGGTGAGAGCCGTGTCCAGAGTAGATTAATTCCTGAAGAGATGACACACCTAAATTTTGCAGTTTTATTACTTAATTGATTTTCCCCCCATGAAAGTCTGAAAACCTGTAATACACTATAATGCGGGTAAGCTAAGGAAAAAATTATAATTCAGCAAGTCTTCTCTAGAGCCTAATGGTTTCCAGGATAAAAAATTTTTCAAGCCACCTCAGGCCTAAAGTAGTGCCAATAAATATATCATATTTGTATTATGATTGAGTAATGATTAAGTAAAACGTATATTAACAGATGTTAAATGCACATAACAATATACGCATAACACCAGTTTTCTTAAAGCAGAGCTAAGAAATATGTGCACACATTGCACATATGGCCGGCGCGCCCCTGCTCGTATACCCACCCGTTCATCATGTAGACTTTGGAAACCAGATCCGAGAATAGGATAATTAATTCTTATTCGCATAGTTTCCTGTCTGTATATTGCAGGTGTTCTTCTGCCGATTTGCTATTTTGTCGGATGAAATCCCAAATTTTCGGGTTTAGAAACATTGCTATCCCTCTGTAGGAGAGCTGCTAACTCACTTTCAGATGAAAAGTCATGAGAAAGGTTCTTCGTGTCCTTGAAGGGATTCGAACCGAGGTCTTTCCAACCAAAGGGTCTCGTTGAAATTGATTGAGTTACGGAGGCTTGTCATGAGACTGGTCTGTTAATTTTTGTCAGTTATTTGCGCTGTTCTAGCCGGTTTGCTTGTTTTCCGAGCTGAAAAACTAATTTTTGGGAGGAAAGAAAACCCTGCCAGTTCCTTAAATGAGAGACCAGCTGAACTCGCCTTTAGCTGAAAGTCTTTCAGCTGAAGGTTCATCATTTCTCAGGCATGATTCGAATCATTTACTGAAGTTCAGTGATCAACGAAATTACTGTACTGATTTACACGTCAAAACCTTGAAGTGCCTTCCCTAATATTATTAGAAAACCCTTTTTATGACATTTTTCGATCATTTCCTTACTTCTTGATGTTTTGTTTGTCAATATGTACACGATGACGACAAATAAATCTTTAGGACTATATTCTGCTTAATTTAGTAAATTGAGTTGCCTTGGTTAACTCCTCTGCTGTGTTTATTGGAAAAGCAATGCATTTTTCTTTTTTTTTTTTGGCAGATTTTTATTGTAGAAGTCAGGGTTATTTACTAATCATTCCAAGTATTCTAATAAGTGCAAACTAACGGAAACTATGCTTGTTTTTAGAATATCTGCCATTTTATTGCTTTGCTGAGATTTATAGGAAGGGTCAGAAAACAACAGGCTTCTCTGATGGAATATTTGATGAAAGCGTGCGTTTTTCACTTGGTTTTCTCAGTTTGGTTTTGAATTATTTTGTATAGATAGAGTACTCACGTGATTTGCGATTGAGATGCCAGCTCGCCGATGTGATTTATTATTCAGTCGTAAGGCTGTCGAAGAAGTACTGCTCTGCTTTTTTTCTCCTTTTATTGCTGAGCCATAATGCATGAACCATATCTGATATATTAAGCCTGAAGAATCTAAATTTTGAAGAATCTAAATCCGCACTGGTTATATAAACAATTATTTTAGCATTACAATGTAGTATGTGCATACTGAATGATGTGCTTCCTTTAATAAAACTAGAAAACACAATGCAGTGAAATAGCTAAAAGATAGTAGGGAGAATATCATTTGCGTGCATTCTGATATGAAATATAATTCATCAACAATAGATTAAGGTAGTGATGTCAAATAAGTCAATTGTGTTATGGATTTCCACACTTTAACAAATACTATTGTGTATAATTCACGTCTTTATAATATGAATACTACCTCACGAACAGGAAACGAGCCATAGTAATTATTATCGGATTCCATTGAATGTATAAACTAGTCACTTTAATTGCGAAGTACATTGTATATTATATAATATAAGTTTTTGGAAAAAATTTATTGTAATTCTGTTTTTAGTTTAATATGGTATGGAATGAACAGAGATTATAAGATTTAATGTTTGATAAGATACTGCTATTACCAGTATCCTAAGTATAATGTAATTCATTAGAAACGTAGTTCTGGAGTTAAACGACTGACTACAAGGATTTTGTTGTGTGATAATTCACGCATTCTTCTGTTCTCCCTAATTAGTGCTTCAGTAGACAGTTAATTTGGTGTTTACACTTATTAAACCTCGTGTTTATTTAGCTTGTTTTTAAAAGGCATTTTAGGGAATGAGTCCAAAACTCTTTATCTTAGAGCAGAGTAGATGCCAACCGATGCGGGAAGAAAATATTTCACTCACGGATGTTGGCCACATGCACGAGTCGCCACATATTACACATACGCAGGAACCAGGAATCCGAGCAAAGAAATGGGGCATAAAATCAGCTGTCACAAGGCTAGTCACGTTTTTGTGGTGTCGGGGACGATGGGTTGGGGAGGAGTAAAAGGTTGTCCGAACAACAGAAGATACTTCGTGTTGAATTCTCTCTCAGTGGAATTAATAGAAAGTCACAGGAACAGTAATCTCAAAAATTATACTTTCTGGTGAGAATAAAATTAGCTTTTAAGGAGTGAAAAGCCGATTCATTGAATGTATAAAAATAAAAAAAAAAAACTAGAAAGAAAAATATCAAAATAGTGAAGTTTCGTCGTAATTTTAAGTATGTTGAAGAGACCACGAAAGGGTTTTTATTATAAATATTATTATAATATTTATATCATTTATGTCATGTTAATTAAAAATATGTGACTTTCTATTCATGGGAAAAATACTGCTTAGTTGCATCAGAAAATTCACTCATTTGTTATTTAGAAATAAAGCAAAATGATTCTGTTACAGAAAAAGAAATGTCTTTTCGTTACTCTGAGCATATTTGATAATGTTTTTGACTTTTGTATATTTCTTTAAAATTTCATTATTCGCATTTATTGTTCTTAATAACTTGAGTCCCAATCGCAGACTTATTAGATGTCGGTATCCATTATGCTTTACACATATTTTTGTAAAGTATAAACCTAGTATTCTATAAAGCACGATTATGAATATCTCGCTCAATTCGTTTCGTCTTATTTATTATTATTATTATTATTATTATTATTATTATTATTATTATAAAAAAGGGTCCAAAGACTCATCGAGGGAGAGTGTGCCAACAGCATCAAATGATAACCCTTCCAACTACTAACCGCGCTCAAACTTACTTAACTTTTTTGCGTGAACCATTAGTAGCAGAGGCTCTACCAATCAACCAGCCTTTACTGGCCAAGCAAAGGTTGGTCGATTGGTAGAGCCTCTTTGCTGGCCAAGCAACATTTGTTGCAATTTACCTGTTAGGCATGCCTGTTATGGACAAGTAACTTGGATTTTATAAACCTAAATTTATTTTCATATTTAGTTACAGTATTCTGGACTGTTTGTCTTTTTTTTCAGGAAGATAATTCAACATCGTTATTAATTTTTTGGCTCAAAGTTTGTTATGGAAAATTATAATAATAAATAGGAAATCTATTTTCATTCAGGCCCTTTCACTGCTATTGATCTTACATCAACAAGCAGTGATAATTTGTTCACGTGAATACCAAACTAGGGAAAGAAATCTAACTTCGAAGGATAAAAAAGTCAAACCATTCCAAATCGTTCTGATTTATTTCAAAAATCCATGTGATAATAAATACCAAGAACTGGAACAGATAGCCATATTTCGTGAGCAACTGAATTTTCGTTTACAAAATTCAATTTGAATTTGAATTTCATTTTATCTTAACAACAATTTATGTAATCTGCTCTTTTTACTATTCTGTAGTTTTGTTTCCGAGTTATTTCTGGATGCTTCTTCGCCCTAACGTGTTCATACATTTATACATGTTCATAACCTAAGCATGATGCTTTTAGGCTTTTCGCAGCAATTCATAATATCTATTACATAAAGCACATATTTTAAAATACAGCCATTCCTGGACTTAAGACATGTGCAACTTATGACCATTCGTACTTCAGCCATCCAATCGCAAAAACAAAAATATTATTCACGATTTATTTAGTGCTACAATAAAACTTCTACTGTAATTTGTTTGACTTGCAGCTGTGAAAAATGTCTGTGGGGATAGACTCATTGAGGTGGGAGATATGCTTTTCACTATAAAGGGTCATTTTTATTTCAGACGCTATTTATTATTAGTTAGTTTAAATATAGTTTATGTATAACAGATATAGAATTTGCCTTAATTATCGGTTTCTAATATGTACTGAAACAGAATCGACCCCTATTTACATAGTTTTGTTTCGAGGGATGCACATGCCAAGTTTGGGGCAGGCCCACCAAAGGTCAAGAACAGCATGAGATGATTCCCCCTACTCGTGGCAAACGTGTTAATCTTATATTATTTTCTACTTCAGACGCTTAGTCATAAAGTCTCATCACTGCTCCATCCGCATTAGACTTTAACATCTTTTCATTTGCGATTTTCATGGCTATTTGTTGTGGAAATAGCCATCATGGAAAAAAGTAGAAAGAAAGAGACCATCGAATTAGTAATGAAAGTGAACATAATGATATCTCCAGGTATATATAGATACCTGGAATATTCGCCTCTGATATATATATATATATATATATCAGAGGCGAATATTCCAGGTGTGCTAGGTATGCAGTACTCACCCATGAATTATCAGTATCACCGATATTATATTTTTGTATTTATTTCTGTTAAAGTGTCCTCTAATTGTTTGCAGACTTTGCATGATTCCTAAAATTAAACACAATATACGAATGCTTCATTGCCCTCTTCACCAGGATAATGAAGCATTATTGCTTCATGAAGAGGGCTCTTTTCGACGCGAAAACATTGTGTCACATTCGCGTAAATAGCCCGAGTGGGCTTTCAAAATGCTTACACCTTTGAGCCCATTGAAAAGATGTAAAGAGGGCTCAGCAGATCAAATTCTTAGCGTTCTAGTATTTTTAAACCACTCAGAAGGTGAGGCTGAGTGAGCTCACATTCAGAGCTCACCCATCACCTAGTGGCTGTGATTGGTTATGGTGTCAACCAATCCAATTGAAACTTGTCACTTGTCATGAGTTGAGCGCTTTCTGTATCCGATGTCTGTATTACAAGCAGCTGTTACACATGTTTTCTGGAACTGAAATTTTGAAAGTGGATGTTAGAAAAAACCTAAATGTTTCTCTTGCTTGTGCAGTATAGCATCTGTTGAAGTTACAAAATTTTGTAACCATACAGAGATATTTTAATTCTAGTCTTTAGAAACAATAGATAGTAAAAAATATCTATTCCTGAATAAAATGAATATTCCGTGTATTATAAGACATTGTTGATCTACAAAAATACCAGCATGCATAAGATTGATAAGACAGTCAAACTACTGATACTAAAAAAAATAATAATGAATGTAGGATTCCTGAAAGTGTGGATGATTCTGATAATGATCAGATGTTATGTACACTGAGTCTCAGTAAAAAGAAAATTATTGGAAACGAAGCGAAATATACATAATTTGTTCAACAAATTTTACGAAATGATTTACTGCTCCATCAAATTATATTTATTCCATACTCTCCGTCTCCTTGTAATTTTTTTTCTAATTATGCCATCATAAATTCACTTATTCATGTCTAGACTTTATAGGATCGAGCTATTTGCTCTACCCAGCAACTTATAGGACATACATATCACAAATATTAATTATTAATAATTCGTTTACCATTAATGAAAGTATTTCTACTGACACTTATTCTTTCCTTTCATTTCCTATTCTCACATATCTTGTAAATGATGGTTCACATATTTTCATCTTTGAGTATTTCAAATATACCAACCAAATATAGCATTCTCCTTCATTGTTGTTTTCTAATAAATCCTAAAACAGACAGATTGTTCCCCCACTCTTTGTGCAGAAGTATGCAAAGTTATCCTGCAATTAATTGCATTGGACCAATCAAGATGAGCGCTATGCACTCTCAATACTTCCATACATCGATAAAAATGCAATTATACGGTCATGTGCGTCCACAGAGTGGGTGGGGAACAGGGCACTCCACCCGGATAGAGTAAAAAATTCCACAGATTATAATCGTAAAAGTGATTGAGACGCTTTTTCTGTCTTAAAATTTTATTATGGATTAGCTTGTTTTTCCCACGGCGGCGTATCCATAGAACACGTGTTTTATTGCAGCAATAAAGCACATGTTCCTGTTTTTGGTGCATCATTTTCTGATTTGTGAAAATGTTCATTACTGTTGTGAATAGCGAGATCAGTTCGTTTGTCCTCTGTGTCTAGTGAGTCACTGAGTGAAGTGTGAATTGTAAATTTATAATGAAACAAATTTAAACAGAGAAATACATTTTTAAAAGGAACGTGTATATAATTTAATATTATTTTACTTGTTGGTTTTATGATTTTTTTTGCTTTTAAACTGAAATAATTCAATTTAGGATTTTGGAATTAATTAATTAGTTGATTTTTAATCAAATATACCGGTCAATTTTTTTATATATGAAATTGTGCTAAAAGCTGTATTAATTCCGAATACTTTTTTTTCCTAAGAATTAAAGATCAAATCTATGTAAAATGGAAATAATGTATTTATAGCTTACTTTGACAAATAATTACATAAAAATGTGTTTATTGATGTAATTAAATAATTACATCAATAATAATAAAATTTATTGATGTAATTATTTCTCTCCTCCAAGCTTTGCCCCCCCACCCCCTTCCTGGAAAATTTTCTGTGGATGGCCATGCATACGGTCAAATTGACGTGACATTTGTAGCGCGGATTGCATAACCCACACAAGCACACCCAACCGAAATGAGCACGCGCCGCCACTGATATTTCTATATATATATATATAATATACAAAAGAAGAGCTTTTAAATCCTAGAGAGAACTTGAATCCCTCTTCATTTTAATTACTAAAAATAGCAATAATTGCTCTTATAAATATCAATTAAACAAATAGGGCATCCTCATAAAAATAAACCAATATATTTTCATTAGAATAGCACAAGACAGTTGTTCAAAGCATATTGCCCTCCTTTAAACAAATCAATAAACGATTACTTTTTTTTTTCATTTATAACATGAACCATAAACTTAATGCATTTAATCGGGTAGATCTTAAGTCCAGATTGGCTAATGTGGAGCACAACTGATATTATAATTTTTTTATATAAAATATCAATATTCCATCCATGCACCCCTATTCTCTTCACCTAAAGGTGCATGACAATATACACTGCCTAGCAATCATTATACGCACAGCCCTGTTATTTCAAGTTATGGAACATTCTAGGTTTGCTAATAACATAAAAACGGGTGTACAGAATTACAGATAGTAGGAAGCAGTATTTCATCGTAGCAGTTGAATACAGATGGTATGGCAACACATCGTGAACTCAGTGACTTCGAGAGAGGTGTCATCGTGGATTGTCACATTGGTCTAATGCCCATACGTGCCATTGCCGCTCAACTGGAGCATCCAAAATCAACGGTTGACGATGTGATCAACAAATGGAGACGGTCTGGTAGTACTGTCATGTAGTACTGTCACAGTAGACTGTATACTCCTTTAAATTTACATTATTATTAATCTCCTATCCACAAATTTCCTCCAAATTAGTCTATTACTTGCAAGCACTCCAAATGTCTATGTAACATCTCGTTCTTCTTGGTCTTCCTCTGGGTCATTTTCCTGCCATCTTGGAATCAAACACCTGTTTTACTAACTTTTCTTCTCCCATTCTGTTTAAGTGGTGAAACCACCTTAGATTAGCTGTGCTGACATAATCTTGAATACTAATAATATCAAGTTTCTTTCTAATATCTTCATTTTTAATATGATTCTGCCATTGATGCCATCTGTTTACTTTCCTAATTTTTCTCTGAACCTTCATACCTGTGGTCTCTAGACTTTGATCAATTGTGTTTTTTTTTTCTAATCAACTCTCAGATTCATAACTTAAAACCGGTTTGAACACTGTCTTGAATATTGCTATTTTGGTGTTTTGGCTAATTTCTCTCTTATTTCATATGAAAGTATTAAGCTGGCCACCCACCATACCAGCTTTGCTTATTCTGTTGTCTATATCCAGATTTAACTTGCCATCTTCACTAAAAACTGAACCTAAATAACTGAAATATTTTACTTACCTATAGAATCGGGGATGCAGCTGAAATTTTTTATGCTCCTGCCTATTTTCATAGCTTTGGTTTTGTTATTGCTGATTTTGATGCCAAATTTGTTATAGCTGTTATTCAGTTTAGTGAGAATCCTGGAGACTTGCATTAGATGTGTTTAGGAGTACAACGTCATCTGCCTAAAGCAAAGAGCTAAGTTTCTCATGTGTAATTCTAATATTAGGCCTAATGCCATTTTCTTTCATAATATGATCTCTATAGATGATGAATAAGAATGGAGATAATAAGCATGCTTATCTTATCCCTGATTTTAAATCAAACCATCTTCCAGTATTTCCTTCAGTTCTAACTGCTGACCACAACTTAAATGCGCGGAACGGCTTATGTGTTCACAGTATATGTTATTTATTTTCATGGTATTGACGACAACACAGAATGATAAGAAAATATGTTGATTGGATTTTCACGGTATAGGTAAGCCTTTCCACACGATTAGGAAATAATATTTATGAACTTATTTGCTGATATTTCGCTCGTATTATATCCAGCATCTTCAGAGCACAAAAACAGTTTGTCACATTGCGCGAAACAAAACAATTTGGATTAAATTTGGATAATCCAAAAAGTTTGATCAGAGAGATTGTTTTTGGAATCAACAAAAGCTTTAAAACATACTCCAAACCTCAACAAATATGGCTGTATAAGTTGACCCAAAATCTGGGAAACAGTCATTTTAAGATCTAATTAATATTTGTTTTCTCTCTTATTTTAACATAGATGGTGTCCCTAATTAGGACTTTAATTCCTTGTGTTGTTCGTTACAATTTTTTAAATTAGTCTGCTGTTATACCAAATTGCTGTTTCGCTTTCGCCTTACTGTTTTGTGCTGTGAAGATGCTGGATATAATACCCAGCGAAATATCAGCAAATAAGTTCATAAATATTATTTTCTTATCATTCTTCTTGTCATACAACTTCTTGTCATCAATACCGGGAAAATAAATAATATAACAACTTAAATATATACTATGTATTGCTCTGTATAATGTTTCGTTCATCCCATATAACTGTAGTGTTGTTTTGAAAAGCTTTTCTCTGGACACCTTGTCCTATGCCTTTTCCAGATCTACAAAACTTAAGTACAGATCTTGTCATATTCCCACGATTTCTCGACTATTTGTCTTGAAGGTGAAAATATGATTTTGACAACCTCCATTTGGCCTGAACCCAGCTTATTTTTCTCCAAGTTTCTCTTAAACAATCTTTCTCAACCTCTTTTCAAGTATGCTTGCATAAATCTTAGCTAGATTGCCTAGCAGAGAAATTCCTCTGTAATTGTCGCGTTCAGTTTTATTCCATTTTTATAGAGGGATACTATGAGAGCTCTACTCCAATCGGTGGGAATTCGACCTCCTGACTACGCCTTCTGAAGAATTCAGTGTAGCCACTGCAAAACTTTTATACCTCGATACTTAAGCATTATTGGTCGAATATCATCTACTCCAGCTGCCTTTCCACGTTTCAAGTTTTTTACTGCTTTTTCTACCTCAAGTATTGTACTCCGCTTTGCATTCCTCTTGAAAATTTTCTAGTAAGGTTCTATCACTGATTGATTCGTTTAATAGTCTTTCAATAATTATTCCAGACATGTAGGATATTCTTATCTTCAGTTTTCTGGTCATTTTTATCATCTTTGATTCCTTTTACAGTATTCTTTCCTCCATTTCTAAGCTTCTTCAATAGCCTCCGGAACATTTTGCCACCTTCCTGAAATTAATTTTCTATATGCTTTTCAAAATCTTGTTGCCATGACTTTTGTTTAGCTACTTTACACATGGCTTAGCTTGCTTACATTTTACTCTGTATTCTTATAGGGCATCTGCTGACTTATTTGCTTTAAACTTTTAGTATGCTTTCTTCTTTTCTTTTCCAGGATTGCTTGATCAACTTCTTGTGTCCACCATGATGTTCTTATTTTCATTCCTTGCAGACAACTTCGCAAAGTTCTCCACCGAGACTAAGGTTTGGTTCTTGTTTTCAATCTGCTTCAAATTGTCTCCACAGTTGAGTTTACAATTTACGTATAAAAGGTACTCAACTTGAACTGTTTTTAAAACTTTTTTACACACTGTTCTTTTCGCTGTGATATCCATTTTTATCCTGCTTAGTACTAAGTAATGGTCACTTTCAATTTCGAATTCTTTGTCTCTGAACCAGCATTATGATATCATTGTCAACAATAACGTAGTCATTGAGGCCTTTCTTAGTGCTTGTGTCTTCTCTCCATGTGAATTTCTGCACATCTTTATGTTGAAACATGATATTAGTAATGACTAGTCCGTGTCCTGAGCAGAAGTCCACTAAATACCCTACTGGACAGAAGATGACCTACCTGTCTTGTTATTGCAATCCTTGAGATAACTTAATGTCTAACTAAGAGTTCATATATTTGTGATATACATAAGAAGGATTTATTTTCAGAAATTCCTTTAGTAGGAATGGAAACTTTGTATGTAAGCTCTCAAACACTTTCGAAACCTTTTTGTTTCTAAACTGAGTGCAAACATTATTTGGTATTAAAAGAATAATGATGGATGTTCATTACCCTTCTTTTAAGGGAAATGAACCCTTAAAAGCTTTTAGCCTCTTTTGTTCAATTAGCAACTGGTTGGTTACTCACAATTATTCAAAACCAATCACTAATCATTTCATAACGACCTCAAATTTGATATTGGTTGACAGATTATATATATATATATATATATATATATATATTTTTTTTTTTTTTTTTTTTTTTTTTAAGAATGAATTTTAAATGACTTTAAAACCGAGATAAAATATTGAGATTCTTTCGCTGAGAAGATCTAACTTTGTTTTACGATAAATTATTTTAGCGCGTAAGAGATGCCTCGTCATTTAAGCTATAGATGTATTCTTGATCTTCTACTCGGTTGTAATGATACATTTTAAAGAATAAATTTTAAATGACTTTAAACCGATTTAAATTCTTTTAGCAAAAAATCAGAAAAGAATCAAAAAATCAAAACAAAACAAAACAAAACAAAAATATATATTTTAACCTACGTAAAGAAGGAAGTTTGTAGCATTGTTTCAGTCAATGTGGTCAAGTACAATTAATACCAACTTATCCTGGTAACGAAACTAGTTAGCACCTCAGAGAAGCTAGAAAAAATCCGGTTGTATATTGTAAGGCAGCGCTTCCCAAACTGTGGGGCACGGCCGCCTTGGGGGCCATAGGTTTTGTTGAGGGGGCAGTGAAATAATGAAAATAAAGTTAAAATGTTTTAAGACTAAGTAGACTTTTTTTTTATTTTAAAAGAAACGTATTTAACTTTTATTATTTATTATTTCTTTTTTGTTATTTTTTATATTTTAATGGAAAAATTCACACATTGGTGTTGGTTCACAAACTTGGCTTCCTGTGTATTTCGGCGCTTAATCAATATTAGTAAATATTGCTTATTCATATATTTCATTTCAAAGCTGTGGTTAATTGTATTTATTTCGAATGCTCTCCAGGGAAGCTCCAAATCTTCCTGTCCCTTTCATCACGCGTTCGTAATCAGGGACTGTTGATATTGACTTTATATACATATCAAAACTCGTTTTATATTATCACTGTCATCCGAGCTAGTTTTCTGTTACCAATAAAAGTTTCGCATATACTTCACACATGAAAAAACTCTTAAACAAGTTCATGTGGTGAGATAGTAACTTGCTTGCAGTGGTTAACAACACGCCCTCCCTAACAGCCACTATACTGCAGAGGCAATAAAAACAAGTACTTTTATTATGCCAGTGAATATGGTTTCTATAATATATTTCTCAACAAATAATATAATTGTAATATATTTCTCAACAAATAGTGCAATTAGAGACAACTGGGATATAAACACACTAATTAATGAATCACATGTCCCCTCATACAGAAACTATGCTGTATAGACTGAAATAAAAACATATGTTGCATGGGCAAACACAGTATCTAACTAAAAACTATTGTTATTAATTAGATGTATGTGAGTTCGATTTCCCAAGGCAGCAATAAAATTCAACCGAACGTGTTAAAATTTGTAAAAGTGTTAAAACTAAGTAATATATATATATATAATGAATGTTATGGCAGTTTCACATATGGAATTCGGTTGAAGAGAGTTAGCATTTCAACTCAATTGTCAGCTATGCTTTTATCTTTCGGTTGTGCGATCTTTTGTTAATACCGCACCAATCATATGCACGTTTTAATAACCTGCCTTTGCTATCTGTTTCGCGTTAGGCTTAATTACCGTAAAGGGAGAAAAGTCACAAAAGAGAAACATGTTCTTGGTCCGGGGATTCATGTAATATTCACTAATTTCATGTTATCAGTCTGTGGTGTGCCAGTATCGGTAAGTGGTGATATTATTTGATCTATTCTACGTTAAAAAATTTAACCCTGGGATGGATAAGTGGCTGATAAAAAAATTTAAAAAAAAATCCCGCGAACAATCAGAAGAAGCAGAAACAGACTAAAAAAAAAAAGAACAGTATTTCATATTTTACCAGAACAGCCCGCATCGTCTTCAGAACCAAACGGTAAGAGGCAAAAAATGTAATATATGCATTTGATTTTTGCAATATTCGCTGTGTATGTTTTGTATTGAATATAAATACAATAAATATTATAATAATATATCTCTCTATTACGATTTTTTTTTCGAGTGGGGCCGTGAAATATTTTAATTTTTGCAAAGGGGGGCCCTGGTATCCAGAAGTTTGGGAAGCACTGTTGTAAGGTATATTGCCACACTGCTATTTATTACTGTCCTTCAATGGATTTTAAATTTAAATTTTATATTTGGAATTTTTTTTTTCACCTCTAGCAAACTACGAAATCCCAAGTGGATTTCGTAGTTTGCTAGGGGTGATAAGATCTTTGTAGAATTTTTTTTTGTGTGTGTTGTATTTTGGATGTTTTAAAATAAACAATCAAACGGTGTGGGTTTGGCTATTTCACATTAAGGTACTGAACTATCTCTCCATAACGGCCTGCTACATTATTGGTTTTCTATCTACTTTGTAGCTCGGAATAATACTTCCCCGTTTTGTAAACCGCTATGGCACTTGACCGCTTTCATATTTTTAATGCTACTATATTTCATTTTGTTTTGAAGAATTGTGAAACATTTTATATCTTTCTGCCTTTATTGTATTTTGTCTGCGACTTTGATGGAGGCAGCTGCGCTGCGGTGAATTTTCTTTGACAATCAATCGGAGTTATGTCCTCCTCTACTGAAACTGTTAAAGCAAAAATGAAAGATCGAGTGAAAAGTAGAATAATAATAATATTCTGCAAACTATGTTTCGTGAAATATTTTTCTTATTGCTTCAAAACGTTTTGATCTGTAATAAAACTAGGTCTTTACATCATGGTCTTAGTGATTCTTAAACAATACCCTCTTAATTAATAGTGACAACGCATTATACAGTTATTGATTGTCAATGACTGAATTATATAAGTTACTTAAATATTTATTCATTCTTGAGAAATATGAGTTCTCTTTCCTTAATTTTCTAACATCTCCATAATAATGTTTCACGAATGTCCGACAGTTGTATTTCATTTGGAAATAACTTGGTTGGAATCCTCTCCTGAACCTGAGGAACCTTTCTAGGGGATTTTAAACACAAAATCAGTTATCCCGTGATTAACACAAATGTGGTAAGTTTTTTCTTACCGGGAAACAGACAAAATGGCTTACAGAACGCACGCAAATTGCCAGACATAATGAAATGGTTTCATGGCTTAGTACCTTCGGACGTAATTGCAAATACTCTAATTAGAATTAGATTTACAGATATTTTCAGTTTAATTTCTTTATAAAGCATATGTTTTAGCTTACATTTTCAGTGTTGTATATGAGTTGTTGGTTTGTTTTGCTTGTGTAGTGGTCATAAAATTGCATTAAGAAGGTCGAAGTTTTTTTATTTCCTATCTACGTTTTCGATGCATTAGGAGAGTGAACAGTGAACAAGAAGCACCTAGCTGCATCAGAAATGCTTCCACAAAGTAGTAAGGTGTGTGTGTGTGTGTTTTATTGTTTTGTCTCCGTTTTGTCCTTCATCAGTGTGCGTCGAGGAGGAGAAAGTGGAGTATACCTAGAAGGAAGGGATCATTTGATCATAAGATCATTTGAGACCGAGTAATATTACAAAAATGCTTAACACTTTGCCATCTGCGGGTCGTTCGCAATATTTTATTTTTAAAACTGAAATTCTTCAGATTTTATCAACTTGATTTTTTAAAAATTAAATCCTTGTATATAATCTTGCTTTTATATTATTTCGTGTGTTCCTGCAAGGATTTGTCAAAAACAAAATTCATGACCGCCGTTTAAGTTCTTCTAGTCTTATATCTGCAAATTAGATATGCCTACATTTCTCCGTTACTTGAGAAATAATGTTTTCTGCCGTGTACTTTGAGGTAAGACATTCATTTGCAATTTCGTTATTAATGTTAATGACGATGTTAAAAGATGGACGATATGATTTAAATAATAGGTTAAGAATTGCTAACACGCAAATACATAATTTGCTTAATACAACTAGAAAGTCTAAAAAAGTTTCAGTAGTTACAGCTTTCATGTTTTGTAGCGTGCATAACTATCTGCATAAAAAAAACACCTCATGTTACGCATTATAAATACATACTTCAAGAAAATGAAAGCATCATTAACCACACGTGCATTTCAGACAACGAAGATATATTGGCACTCGTAGCTGAATGTGTAAACCTATTATATTTGTTGGTTGCCGAACTTCTAAATCTGTTACATTTATGACTGAATTTGTCAGTTATCTGAATTGGTAAATCTATAAATCTCTGGTTGAACATGTAAATATATTAGATTTGTGGTAGAGCTTTTAAATATATTGCATTAGACTGTGTAATTGCATTATTAATTGCACTCGCTCAAAAAGCGTTGTCTTCACATTTCTTATAGCCAGTGTTATTTTACTGTGAATGTGAATATCAGACTAACATAGACATAGGGATATATAGCCCTAATCCCTAAATTGAATATACACTATAGTTTTAAAAGTATCGAATATATGTTCAATAATAGTTATTTCTTCATCTATGTAAACAGCTTGAAGAGATACTAGTATGCAAGAGCCATCAGCAGAGTGGTAGAAATCTGCATGGATCGAAGTGTGTATTGACAGAGTTTAAGATCATCGGATGCTATTTTGATCGGATGAGCGCGCTTTCTTTAATGAACTGATGGCGATGATACAGCAGCAAAAAATGATCTAGGGATCTGGAGTATAGTTACGGCAAAGCTTTAGAAATGAAGTTGCTCCCTTGCCATTCGCATCTTGAAACACTGAGGTTAAGGACCCGCAAATTAACGGAGTGACCTTCAGTGTAAAGCAGATTTGCACAGCAGAAATGTGCAAGGAAGAATATAATTCCCACCTAATAGCAAGGTATACAACCAAAACAAAGAAGGTCAGCTTTAATAGGACTACTCATTATGTTTGATTTTTGTAGACTGAGAACGTGTCATATCAGTAAATGAAGTATGAAAGCAGGTAATGGCTGCTAGTTCCCCTCCCCCTGGAATCTTAACACGTCACGAAGAGGTCAGTAGCAGTATTGTGTGCTACACTCATATAGTTGAAAATGGCGCTGTTATAGATGCACGTGAGCAGAGAGTAACGATAGAATTCCTTACAGTAGGAGTTGTGAGTTTGGTGGCATTTCATAGTCGTCTGAAAAATGTGTGTCGAGACGATGCCGTGATGTGAGCACAGTCGACTTACCAAAATCATGAATGAGGTCCTTCTTTTCCATGAAAGCGTCCGACCTCACAGCAGTTTGCGCGCAAGAGATGCATTTGCAACATATCGATGAACTCATTTTCTCCATTCCACCCATAGCATTCTCTGACTATCACATATTTGGCCCTCTGAATGATGCACTACGAAGGCACCATTTTGCGGACTACCAGGAACTAAAGCCAGCTAAAAGGTATAGAGAATAATGGAAAATATTTCAAAATTGACAGAATGCTCGCGAAATATTGAAGAGTAATCCATGTAAAAGTCATTGCTAAATAAATTATGTTTGAAAAAAAACAGGATGCATCACTTTTGTACCGCCTCTCGATGTCATCGTTGAGATATAGGAAGATCTAACCCTTATCCTATCCATACTATACTTAAGGTACTGTAGTCTGCCAAATTTTCTTGAGTGGGATTACCACGAAAAAAAAGTAAAGAGAAACAACGAAAGTTTGCGCAATCTGCGATTTTCTCTGTGTCCTTTTGTTATGAATGACTTGTTGTACTTAATTATCAATACACTTCATTACTCGTGATTTGCATTTATGCTATATAACCCCCACGAAAAACCCTGTTTAGGATATATTATCGTTGTCTAAGTGACATCTCTGCATATATTAAGCAGCGTCACTTTACTAAAACAATTAAAAGCAGGGAGTTTGTAATTTTCAAATCATTTTTTCCGTTCTTCTGATTTTCTAACGTCTTCATAGAAACACACTAGGTGTAATCTGATAACCTCGATATTATAAAAAAAGCCAGTTAATATGAAGTAAATACTTTAATTATGAAATAATTAATGTATAATGAAATAAAACTCTATGCATTTAAAAATATTATCTTCAATAAAAAATCGATACTTGCTTCACTGATCACACACACACACACACACACATACACACACACAGAGGTGTATTGGCTGCTGTTCTTAATTTTTGCCAGAGAAGAAATTCACAGTTAATAAAGATAATTAGTGGAAAATTGCAATAAACTGGTATTGCATGGGATGCAGTAGATGATATCTTTTTCCACAGCTAAAATTATTCTAGGGAAAATTTATAAGAAGTATTTCCAAGTGTATGAATGCTTGTAACAGAGTATTGTCTCTAAGTCTCATCAAATAACCAAGACGTGAATATTATTTCGCTGTTAATACTTCAGCCATTGATGTTTCAAGAAAAGTGTGTTACGTTTATTGAAAAATGATCATAATTCAGAGCAAAACAGTTCTTTATGGATTAGAAAATATATTCCAGAACTGAAGAATGAATTTAAATATAGATTTAAAATTTTAATTTGATATTTTGAAACAATATTGAGTATTAAATCTGTCCATAAAAATGATTAGAAAACGAATGAATAGCATTCTTTATATCGGTTTAATTCTTTCTTTGCTTTTAAAATTATAGTCCATGGAAATTCTTCTGTAGAGAAAAAAAAAGTTAATTTTTTTTCGAGTCACTTGAAGTTTTCGATACGCAGGGTGCTTTTCTCACTCAACATCGGGAATAGAATCCATAGCATAGTGGTTGGAGAGCAGAGTCGCTTGCTGCTGTCCTAGTCTGGATATATTTGGGTTACTTTATAGAAACATGCATTCTTTAATAATGACAGATGTAATTATGAAATTTAAAAAACAATTAACTTTGTTAATAAGTGTCTGATATTAAAGCAAAAATGTAATCGAAAATTAATTGCCGGAAGTAATGGAGTTTGCCAATTACTCCATTTTAACTGCATAATCAAAGCAGTCTGTATCTACAAAGATATTTCGGTTGGGGGAGGGGGGGGGGAAGAAGATCCCAGACTGAATACTTTCATCAACCGATCTAAAAGTAGAATGAAAAATGTTGAATACAGCTACCTGAGGCTAGCTAGTCTTCTTCCTTTCGACCACGAATAGCCTTGCTGCAGACGGCAATGAAAAACAAGAATGATTGCGCCAGACAGTATGAAAAAGAAGACGCATTCATTTGATGTTATTGAATATTTTCATGCGAAAGATGCGTTATTGAAACTGTTTATATATGTAAACATCGAAAAGATATAGTTCAGAAACTTCATGGAAAAAATACTCTCAAATTCATTAAGCTATGTAAAGTATTATAAATAAGATATACCCAAGAGATTCGGTGACAACGAATATCGATTAAGTAATTACTTTTAATTATCTTTTAGTTATTTCAGTTATGTTTCTGCTCATTTATTTAGAAACAGCAATGATTGAATGCAGTTTAAAAATCATTTCAGTAAATAAATGATTATCCTGCTATCTTCATAAATTGACTAAGTCATATCCTACACAGTCTTCAAATCCAGATCATTTCATTCAAGCAAAGATTACCGACTCAGTCCATACTAGCGAATATAAATTGACCTGCTTTTTTCAGCGAATTGTATTATTCGTGAAGAAATGTATAGAGGAGTTCTACACAATGCATAGCCATATTCCAGAGTTAGTTACCAATTCCTAAGAGCACATTCGTAGCGCATTCGCCAGGATGTCGAGAAATTTACCCTTCGGTCAGAAAGACATGGGTTCGAATTAAAGGATGTGAAAGATCTTTAATAATGATTTTCCCCATACTGGTATAGAAAGTTTTTTACTGCACACAAAAAGTTTTTCTTTTCGCCAAGTCAGCCTTAATTCATTGGCCTCTTAGCTTAGTTGCTTCGCTCATAACCACCCAGAATCCATCCTGTACTTAATTAGCCTATATGAATGAAAACGAGAATACTTTTAATATTTTCCATTCCATTCACGGAAGGTTAAAAACCTAGAGAAAATGATGTACTGGGAGTGGTCGAGAGGTAGAAAATCCAGTAAACCTGCACCAGAGACCAAACACAGTATTTTACCATGGTACTTCAGTCCCTTCCCAATAAGGTAATGAAATATTCTCCCACTGTACGATTAAAATCATATACCAGCCAAAGACGTTCACAACGTTTATACCACAGTGATTCGGAACCCACGGACTGCTGTTTGCGAAAAGGAGTCACCATTATTTATTAAATATCGCCAATTATTTTAACGAATCCTGAGTATTGTAGCTAGGATTTATTTTTAGGGATGATAAAGAAACAATGTTTCCTGGATTTTTAATGGTAAACGGGGAGATTACTGCCTGCAGTAATCTCCCCTTGCCGACAAAATAAAGTTATGTCATATTTTACAGAACATCTTCAGCACTAGTATTCCATAACTTTTACTGCACATTTCCCAGAAGCTCAAGTTTTTCATCCCGCAAAACAGTCAAAACAATACGCTCATTTAATCATCAAACCAGTTTTAACTTGTATATATATATACACGTCAAAGTTACCATGGATGCAAAGTGCTTATTAAAATTGTAATTCTCATTATATTACATTGAAATATATGATGGTTAAGAAGTGCCTGAGGAGCGACATATTTCATCCATGTTGACATAAATGTCATTAACATATATAATATACTCATAGTATTAGCTACTTCGGCCATCATTCAGAACAGTTTAACCTAACTCAACTGCAAGCATTAGGGATTCATGACACTATTCAAAGCTAATCTGGTACGAATTGAAAGTGAACCAAGAAAAAATTCACCTACGATAAATCCAGAAAGTTCAGGAATGTTTATCAATACTGTTATAAATGCAAAGTATATATGATAGCGATACAGTATAACAGCCTGTTCAAATCCTTTTAAGGATATCATGAGTTTTATTGTATCTTCCGCGTCTCTGACCCTGCCTTGCAAATCCCATATACTCATGCTATGACTTTGCAGATCCTGTATGTAAATATGACAAAAATTTTGTAACAGATTCCATAAATAAGTTTCCCTATTATACAGGAATAATACCTATACAAATGAATGAAAATTTATTTTTTTTACACCGTGAGTAAACTTGTAACTGGCTATACCAGTGGTTGACATACCGAACCTGTTCTAAAATTTAACGAAGAGGATACGGTTCAGTAAGTTATGTTTCTCTAAAAATTTACGAAAAACAAAATCCTTTTAATGCACACCTTGATAATAAGTCATGCATCATAACAGAGAAAGAGAGAGAGCTTCTAATCTGTAACTTTTTTTTTTTTTTTACTTCTAGGATGAAAGGAAGTTCTGTTCAATTCAGATTAAATACAGAGATTACATTTTTAATACTACGTAAGCTCTGTGTCATTATGCTGTTTAAGCCTAAAAATGTTCTGCTTCCGCTAAACCCACGCACTACTTTTTTCAGAGATCTTTTTCAAATTCCTTCTATCTTTCTCATGGAGTGATGAATCAGCAGTAGTCATCCATTTATCACAAGAACTATCAGACTTATAAAATAGACTTGACAGGTTAATATCAGAAAAGTTTTTAGGAGAACAAAAGCGTCTTAAAATTTTCAGAGTCTACTTTTCAGTAAAGAAAATATAGAGATGAAAGGTAAGAAAATTCTGTTCCAGAGTTTTATTGCAGCAACTCTGTGTCGGTTAAAAAAACGCGATTTAATAACGAATTTTTAAGTTACAACTCAAGTACTGAATGAAGAACGGTGAGCCAAATACAGTATGAATTCATCAGAAGTGAATGTGTGTTGCGATTTTTTTAAACTCTAGAAATGCCATTTGCGATTAAGAAAACTCTAAAGACATTCCTCAGAAGAATACTAACAAAATATTTATTTGAATGCTTGTTGATTGTAACATGAAATGGTAATAAAAAGAAACTGCTAGCTAGATCTTTTATATGATAGTTCTAAGGAAGCTGCTTATGTATATTTGCATACCGAGAAGTTACTACGCTCAAATACAAACGTTGACACACACACACACACACACACACACACACACACACACACACACACACACACACACACACACACACACACACACACACACACACACACACACACACACACACACACACTCTCTCTCTCTCTCTCTCTCTCTCTCTCTCTCTCTCTCTCTTTCTCTCTCTTTATCTCCCTCCCTCCATCATACATCGGTGGAAATTCTGCTTGCCTTGTTTCTTTACTAAAAGGTTTAGATGCTAGGATTATGCTTAAAATCTAGTTGAAAAAGTGCCCAGTCTTCTGACACTCCTAATGATAATAAGTCTAGCCCAAAAATATCAAGCTGTTTAAAAAATGTATTGTTTTTGTAGAGATCCTTAAATTGATCAAACAGAAAAATCATGCGATTAAGGAATGTGTGTTTCGCAATATTGTCCCTAATAAAAGGAAAGAGAAGTTGAGTTTAACAGCGCGTAATCATTTGCAAATCACACCATGGATTGGACACAAATTTCAGAAACCATTTCTTATCAAGATGTTTTCAAAGATCTAGTGAAATTCATTCACATGGAACTTTTAATAGCAATTTGAGCTTGATTATGTATGACTAATCGAAGTCGACTCTAATTTAATGTAATACTTCTGATTAAGTTATTCAAACAGTTACCGAAGTGCACTTATAATGAGCGAAAAAAAGAGCAACGTTCTTTCATGTCACCCTCTGGAGTGAGATTTAAAATAGTTTACAGTGGTCGAAGGTGATCTTAAACTGACCACCTCCCGAATATTTGGTAACTTATTACAGCCATACACATCTGGGGGTGCTTCCTTGCTGATTCTGACTTCAAGAACAGTACATCGGACTTGACTTGTTACTTCCTGTGTGAAGGAGGATCCAACGTACTTGACTAGTCCTGATCCTCCATGATAATGATGGTGGCAGCGTTTGCATTTTTTTACGTTTTTCAAGTGGATGTTAACAATAGTTTTTTCTTGTCTATCCATAGTGAGCTCAGTCGCAGGCACAAGGCTTATACCTCCTGGAAGTCATAAGATGGAGTTTGTCCGTAGAAGAATGAACAAGCGTTGCTTTTGATATGTGGTTTAAATAAGATCTCAAGATTATATTTATTCAACACTTTTACTATCATTTCAGACGTACCTTGGATATAGGTAATGGTATTGTGTGCTGTTGTATCTATTTTACAAGAACTGCAGTCTTTGACTGAAAAGTGTGGCGTAGCTAACTGACTTCTATGGAAGGAGTGTACTTGAAATAAATATCCCTGGTCCTGTTTTTTTTTTTTTTTTTTTTAATCATATTTGGTCTGGATCGTGATGCAACTGAACTGTTTGTATATCTTCCAATATATGTTAGGTCAGTCAGAAAGTCAGTGAAAGTATTTGAAAGACGTGTAGGTAAGAGTCTAGAAGAGCCAGTAGTAAGGCTTAATTTGAATAACCTAGAAATATCAGGAAATGGGATCTTGTAATCCAACTCTTTTAATTTTTTAATACTTTTAATCCAACTCACTGTGGGCACCATTATCCTTTTGCATTATTTGCGTTACTTTTCTGTACTAGTAACTCTACAAAAGTTATCTGATATTTACAGAAAGTTGTTGTTGATTGTGTTATTGCTATCTGGATATTACATCAGTAAACAATTTTATATAACGATGGCTATCTAGCTTTCATTATCATATAACAATTGAACTTCTAGGGGATGTGGCTTATGTATTGTAGGCAGCTCTGCCATATACTTTTGTTTCATTTCGAATAATTTTGCCAACAACTGCATTTGATTTATCATATCTAAATACCGATCCTAGATACCAAAGTTTAGGCAATTCTATATAGCCAGAGAGGAGTTGTATTTCTAATAATTTTTGTCATTAAAATGGTGCTATTGAAATCAATATTGATATGACTCAGAAAAAAAATTTAGTAAAGATCAAAATACAAAATGTCAATAAAACCACGCTGCCCTCATGAATAACATGTATAGTGACAGACGGCTGTACGAAACTAATTTAATAGGAGCATACACATTTCGTAAAACATACCTAAGAATGCATGAGTGAGATCGTAAGAGGGAGTCGTATATAATATATTTCCACAATTTTAATCGTTAGTCAACCGTCAACAAATCATCGTTAATTGTTATCTTTAAAGATTTCTATGTTTGCGCTCTAGGGGAGGATTTCCGGATTATCTACCCTTCAATCTACGCATTGTACTAATAGTTTGCCTTTCATGTACGCAAAAATTAATATACCTTGAATTAGTTAATGAAAATCATAATTATATTCTATAATAAATGTGTTTTATAATTATTAAAGTATACTATTTATTATGCCATTTACTTTGACAAAGTTTGATATTTTAGTGTCTATGTCTTTTTCTTCTTCGTATGATAGATCACATCCCAAGTATCTGAAAGTGTTTACTTGTTCTAGTATTGTATTATCTATCACTATTTTACTTCTTATTGGGTTTTCTCCTTTGAATGCCATTATTTTTGTTTTTTCTTTGGATATTGTCATATTATATTGCTTTGAGATATCATTTAATGATTTTAATGATCTTTGTAAGTCATCTTCTGATGTAGCTAATACTATTTGATCATCTGCAAATAGTAGTGTATCTATCTTCATTTGCGGGGTCATTTGTATACCAAATGGGTTATGCTGTTTCCAGATTGTTAATATTTCATTTATATATATATTGAAAAGCAGAGGTGAGACGGTACATCCTTGTCGTACTCCTCTTAATATATCTTTCCATTCTGAGGTGTGTTCTAATTTAACTGCTATTTTATTTCCTGTATATATTTCTTGAATAGATTGTAAAAGTTGGTTTAGTATGTTTAAATTGGTTAATATTTTAAACAATTTTTGTCGACTAATTTTGTCAAATGCTTTTTCATAATCAATAAACGCCACATGTGTTTCTTTTTGAAATTCTCTTCTCTTTTCTATTAATAATTTTAAAGTAAAAATTGGATCTATGCAGGATCGGTCTTTTCGGAAGCCATTTTGTTCTTCTAGTAATTTGTTTTCTACAATGCTGCTTAGTTTCTCTTTTAATATTCCTGCATATATTTTATATCCTGTATTCAGCAGGCTAATTCCCCTATAATTATTGCAATTGTCTTTATTTTCTTTTTTATAGATTGGGATGACCAGTGCTTTTTTCCAAGAGTTAGGGGTTTTTCCGGACATCCGTTTGGATGTCCGGAAAAAAATTTCAAAAGTCTTTCATTAAATTTTTCACCTGCATTTTTGTATAGTTCTATATTTATATTGTCTTCTCCTGGCGTTTTCCTATTTTTCATCTTCTTTATTATATTTTTCAGTTCTAACATTGTGATATTTCCTATTAGGTCATTCTTTGTCTTATAAAATTTTAATTCATTGTTCTCATCTGTCCAGAGATTTTGGAAATAGGTCACCCATTTTTCTAAATCTATTGTTTGTATTTTATCTTTTCTTTTATTTCTTTATTCATGTATTTTATTACTTTATAGGTTTTGGGTTGTGGCTTAAATAAATCCTTTTCTAGTTCTGTTACGAAATTGTTCCATCTTTCTCTATGTTTTTCCTTACTTCTCGTTTTGCAATTGCACTATTTCTTTTATACTCTATTTCTGCTTCTATTGTTTTGGAATTTAGCCATTTCTGGTAACTGTCCTTTTTGGTTTTTATTATATTTTCTATTTCTTTGTTCCAGTCTCGTAGTCCTCTTTTTCTAATCCATTTGCGCTTTATTCCTAAGGTTTCTGTTGCTGCTTTTGTGAGAATTTGTTTCAAATTTTCCCATTCATCTTCTATGTCACTTGATTCATGTGTGGTTTCTGTTTTTAAGTTTGTGCATTTTTGATATTGTAGTCTAACTTGAGGATCCTGTAATGAAGAAATTTTGTAGCTCGGCTGGTAAGAATTTTCAATTCTATGTGTTTTTAGCTTTGGTTTAAAACGAATTTTTGCTGATACCATATAATGATCAGAGTTTAATTCAAAGCCTCGATATGCTCTTACGTCTAAAATTAACTCCGCTAATTTAAAATTTGTGATAACGTAGTCAATTACTGATTTGTATCCTCTGGCTGACCAAGTATATTTATGTATTTCCTTGTGTTTAAACATTGAATTTATTATTCTCATATTATTATAAATGACAAAATCGCGCAATCTGCGACCATTTTGATTACATGTATCTTCGCCAAATTTACCTATGTTTGTTTTGTATTTTTTGTTTCCTATTCTGGCATTTAAATCTCCTGCTAGCAGTAAATAGTCAGTTTTGTTTGTTTTATCTATGGCATTCTGTAATTCTTTATAGAATATATTACTGTCTTCTTCTTTTCCCTCTTCTGGTGCATATGCACCAATTATTGTTATGTGGTACTAAAATGAGGCCATTCCTGGTACAAAAACACACTAGAATCAGACTATATAATGTCTTGTCAAAACCAACTCTACTATACGGAAGCGAAACATGGACCATGAAAAGGAAAGATGAAAAACGAATTCAAACAGCAGAAATGAAGTTCCTGAGAAAAACAGCTGGATATACCAAGTGGGACCACAAAACAAATGTAGAAATCTTACAATCCCTAAAAATCAAACCAATTAATTACTACATAAGACAGTATAAACAAAAATGGCTAGAACATTTAAATCGAATGGACAACAGCAGACTACCAAAAATATTATACAGATACAAAATAAGTGGAAAAAGAAGAATCGGAAGACCAAGAAAGAGATGGCATGAGACCGAACAGGCCACATGGCCTATATTCCATGATAGGAAGAAGAAGAAGAAGATAATTATTAAAGTAAAAGCGATATGTGAAAACTTCTGCAACATCGGGTGCTCATTGAAAATAGGTTGCCAACCTCTTCTCTATATCTATACTTTACCACAAAGCATAATACTATGTTGGCATTTAAACATGGAATAGAAAGGTTGGAATTTAGTTGCTGAAGCTCTAGTGATACTGGCACAATTACCGTAAATGGTGGATAATACATGTTGATATAATTTAATCAATATGTAGTGCTATGATGTTAGCTCATGATTTTATAGAAAATTCATCACCCCCTAAGTAGTTCGGAATCTAAGAGTGCTGATTTTTATTTGAGGTTTTGCGCCAACCACAGAGTCTGATGAAAATATCACGAGTTGCAGAGTTGCCAGAGGTTAGGGGCAATGCAATGTTGTGGCATGATTGCAAAGAACATCATTTCAAACAAAATTTGACAAAAAAATACAGCTGTGTGTGTGTGTGTGTGTGTGTGTGTGTGTGTGTGTGTGTGTGTGTGTGTGTGTGTGTGTGTGTGTGTGTGTGTGTGTGTGTGTGTGTGTGTGCGTGTGTGTAAAAGGATAATTTTCTGCTATAAATGTTCTTTGATAAACGTAATTTTATAAATTTCATTTATATATGCCCTTCTCCTATGCCGCCATTATTAGTAAAGATCAGTTTGTTTTTATTGTAATTATTAAAAAAAATCAAATTCTCATATATTGGTATAATATCTTAAATTTCCACGTAAACCTCGTAATTAAATAGTAGCCTGGATCCAAAATACTGGTACTAAGGCAGAAATTGTGTATTATGAAAACCCAGGATATATTTGAATGGTTACCAGAATTTGACCGTAAGTATTCAAATATTACTTGTATACTTACATTATATGAGGAGTCGCCTCGGTATCGGCTTTTCCTAATATAAGACAATATAATGCAACATAATGTAGTGTTGTGTAGTAAAGACTTAAAGTTAAAATGTTTTGTTTATATTGAGAATAATATTTATAAGAACTATGATGGCTGATTTTTACCGTCTCATACTAAGGCAGAAGCCACCCGCCACAAAACAGACACGGAGAGAGAACGAAACATTTATTATACTGGTGTTTAAGGATCTCATACGTAAGAAAACAGGCCATGCAGTCTTAGAAATTTTCGTCACTGGTCTGATGAGAAATTACTTAACGTCTGTATAATGTTGCATAGTTGATTACGGTGAGGACCCCTTAAGGTAGTCTTTGAGATAAGGTTTGCACTTTACGATTGGCAGCTGTTTCACTCAGTTATGAAAGCATATTTTGCACAAATCCTTAACTGCTCATCATAGACAGCGGTCGAAATTAGTGACTGTTCCTGTTGCTCCCTAGAGATAAGTGAAATTAGGTACTGATTCTATTCTTGGACATAATTAATATCAAAACTGAGGAATAACTACAAAAAAAGGTTGAAAACGACTTGTTAATTCTGTAAATTATATAATATGCCTTGACCTTAATCTGCACTGTAACACCAAGTATTAAACTGAGACTACACTTCTACAGTTAATGCTGCCGCTGCATTTCTTATTAATTAAAGGATGTAGTTTTAACCAAAAATTTAGATCGCTTTGGTTTGAAAGCTATGCTTAGGCATGTTTAAGTTGATGCTTTGAATAAAAAGTAAAATTAATCTTCTTTCTATTTCTTAAAAATCTGGATTAAAATAGCGTTTCGTAGGAGTTAAATTGTTTATTCCCGTTCTATTTAAATTTATCATCACTTAGTTTAAAACATGTTTTGAATCCTTGGCATCTACGAAATCTGTACTTGGAATACTGATTACTTAACGTAATTCTAATTAAATCTGTTCACAGCATAGTAGCCGGTAAACATCGCTACTATCATCATCTATCCAAATTAAGTCCATCGGATAAAAGGCTTAACCTAGATGGGTGTTCGCTGTGTACTGACTTTTATGTGAACCGAGTGCCTTAAGGGAAATGTTCTGTGTATTTAGTCAGAGAAAATGTTTCTGTGCTGATATTCTTTTAACAACTCGATATTTTGCTTTCTTACAAACATGCCGTATAAACGAGAATATTTCTTGACTTCTTTCTCTTTAGAATGGTAATTTTCTTTTAGTAAATTTGCTTTTCAAAATTTCAAACTAATTAAAATCGCGAATTATGTAATTTACCATGTGTGAAAGACGTTTTATTTCGTTTGAACTGTTAATCAGGTACGATGCATACATCCATTGCACTATTCATCTGCCATAAAATTGGTATATGGATTATTTCTGTTATAATTATTATAATTATTTCTCCCTTTTTACATTCTGTATCTCTATAATCTAGAGTAAATCGTCTTGCAGAGGCCATTCAGCGCTAAATGCGAAGCTTGAAGCCTAAATTTAACTAGCTCGTGGTAGAACTGAATCACTCTTGATATCATAATCTGACATGCTTCTAGTAGTATATTAGAAATAGTCACATAATTTTTTGAATGTCTTTTGCTAATATAAATCTTCTAAAAAAAGGAGTACGTAGTTTGCAGTGTTGTCATAAAGGCAAGTGATCAATACTTAGCAGCAAGCATTAATATTAATCTTTGCTGCTATTTAATGGCAAGTAATATTAAACTAATATTACTTGACATTATTGAGACAGTATTGGAAAGCGAAACAGCAAAAATTATCTGGGACTTTAGAATACAAACTGATTAGCATTTGGAACACAATATACCTGACATCACAATTATCGAACATCGACAGGTTTGGATTATCGATTTCGCAGTACCGATTATCGATTTCGCATGATAACAACAAAGAAACTGGAAAAAAATTACTAAATATCGAGATCTGGCAATTGAAGTTGGCAGCAGTGGTGCGCTTGGTGCAGTTTCAAAGAAGCTATCCAACTATTTACAGCAATTAAACATCATCGAATTTTGTAGATCATAATGATCCCATTATGATCTACAAAAACAGCATTACTTTGAACAGTCCATATTTTACGACGCTACCTGACAACAGACTATTCTTAGATTCTTGGGCAGAATCCGAATTGCTCTGTATGACCAGTCAGATTGTTGTTTAAATATCTTATTTTGACTGTGTATCAGTTACGTGAATAAATTAATAATAATAATATTTTTTTAATATTAATAATACTTTTTTGCCTTTATATTATGTATTTACAACGCATGTTCTTCTAATATTAACAATGAATATTATACAGAATTTTTTTGTATAATTTTTTATTTATTTTTTATTTTTAATTTTTATTTAATTTTTTAAGTTTGAGAAAGAATGATTATACATACAAATTTCTGCATTTGCTTATAAAGATTACTTGTAGATGAGTGAGGCAAGTTAATCCCACCTACTTCGAAGCTTGGGTTAGCTTTTATGAAGAGAGTGGGATTTAGCCTTCACTATTTGTGTTGTTGCTAGTTTATGTATGGGATGTAGGCATTGGATGCTAGTGATTTGTGATGTGTATATTAGTGTTAATGGTTTCTTAACTTTGTTGGTATATTTTCCAGAGTTCGTTTTTAAATGTTCTGTAGTTATCTACGTGTTTTAACTTTCTTGGTAGGTTGTTGAGTTCCGTGGGTATCTGATGTGATCTCACAAAAGAACCGTATGAGTTGTTGAAGGATGTAGGGATGTAGAGGGTTATTGTAGGTCGGTCGTGTTATACGATATGTATCTCTGTTGTTTCGATAGATGATGTTGAAATAATTCCTTGTTAATGTCATGTAGTGTTTCAGGTTTTTAATGCTCAGAATTCTGTGTATCGCCATGTGCTTGTCGGATATTGGTTGTTGAGTGTAAGGTGTCCAGATCACTGTTGACACGATTTTCCTGTGTTCTAATTTTGTTAGGTGGCTGTTTGATGTATTTATAGACTGTTATTCCGTATCTGAGTAGGTATTCGCAGATATCGTGATATAGAAGTTTTTTTTTTGTGTTGGGTGGAATAATGTCTTTAACTTGGAAGAGTTTTGCTGCGATGATCCGGAGTTTGGTGTGTAGGTATTCTGTATGTTTTGTCCATATAAGGTGGGAATGTATATAGAGACCGAGGTATTTTGCGTGTGTTACAGATTTGATTTCTGAACATTGGCAGGTATTTTTGTTGTTAATGCAGCGGTATGTGTGACAATGTATCGATAGTGATGCGGGGCGTATGATTCTTGGGTTGTGTATTATCAACATCTGTGTTTTGGTGCCGTTGATTAGAATTGCGTTTTGGTGGAAGTATGTTGTGATTTCGTTTAGGTCTTGTTGTGCTTTGCAGAGAACTGTGTTAATGTCTGTGTGGATTGCTAGTAGTGCAGTGTCATCTGCGTACTGAAATATTTGACTTCTTATGGATATGTTATGAACATCGTTAATGTATATGTTGAATAGAGTGGGTGATATGGCACCTTGAGGTACACCGTGTTTTATTTGTATACTCCGACTGTGACATGTACCTATTTTTGTTACTTGTGTTCTGTGTTTGAGAGGTAGTTCTTGAACCATGTATGCAGTGTTCCTCTTATACCTATTGAGTATAGTTTGGTGAGTAGTATGTCATGTTCAAGTGTGTCAAATGCTTTGGTTAGGTCCAGCAGTATAAGGACGGCGTACTTGTTTTTGTCGAGAGCTTTGTTTATTGTGTCGGCGATGTCTTCTAATGGTGCTTTTTGTTTTCTGAAAGCCGTATTAGTTTTGTGAAATGATGTTGTACTTCTGTAAATAGTTCTGTAGTCTGGTGTGTGTTATTTTTCTAGAATTTTTGAGATGACTGGTAGTGTAGCTATTGGTCTGTAGTTCTGAGTATCGTTTCTTTTGCCGTGTTTGTATATTGGCGTAATTACTGCAGTTTTTAGTTGTTGTGGAATAATGGCTGTGTCGAATATTATGTTCACGAGTTTCAAAAATATTGGATTTTTTTGTTCAAAGTGTGTTATAAGGTCTGTGAGTCTTATTTTGTCTTTTCCTAGAGTGGTCTTTGGTTTTAGTTTTAGGAGTGCTTCTTTCAGTTTCTGTTTTGTTATGGGTGGAAAATACATCGTTTGGTGTTGACTTTGTGTTGGTAGTTTGTCTTTTTTGAGTTGTGTGATGTTGTTTGTGAAAGCATTGTTGAATGAGTCTGCTAGTTCCTCTTGGTTTGTGTCCTGACCGAAGCTTTTTGCAATAAAATCTTGTGCTGAAGTTTTCTTTTTTCGGGTTACTAATTCGTTGAGTGTAGCCCATGTTTGCTTAATGTTGTCGTTATATTCTATGAATTTTTGGAAGTAGTAACATCTTTTTGCCCTACGAATTTTTGTTGTTAGTTTATTTCTTGTGTTTTTGTATAAGGTTTGTAAATGTGTGTTACTGGGTGACTTTTTAAGTTTTTTCCATAGATTTTCTTTTTCAATAATAGTATTTAGTAAGTCGTCATTTATCCATGGATTATTGTCTGTTTGTCGCCTCGTATGTTTAGGTTTTGTTGCTTTTTTGTATATTTCTGTGAACTTTAGTTGAAAATTCTCGTATAATGTTACAGGATCGGTTATTTTAAGTAGGGAATTCCAGTCTGTATTTTTTACTTGGTTATCGACAATGCTCTTTAGTATGATCGAGTTTTGTCGACTTTTGTGGTGGTGAGGGGGGGGGGAATAGGAAACGTAATAAAACGAAGTTGAGACAAAGTAGTGATCAGCATTTTTTACGTTAATTACTGATGATGTATATGTATGGATGGGAGCCCGTATATTGATATGATCAATGCATGATTGTGTTAGTGAATTATTGAGTATTTCTTCTCTTGTTGGGGAGTTAATGGTAGGGTTTATGTTGTACTGACTTAGTATATCAAGATATGTGTTAGGGGTTGAAGAAGCGTGGTCAAGAGTACGCGGTTTGATGCCGCTTAGCCATGTTTCTAACTCGTGAAGAAAACTGAGTGGATTATTATTTGGGGGTCTGTATATTGTGTTTATTGTGTATTTGATACTATTATGGCTATTTGTGAGTTCTAAAATTAGTGTTTCAGCATGTTCGAAGTGAGTTTGTTTTTCTGTCACATTGTATTTTTCTTTGATAAATGCCACAATGCCACCTCCTCTTTTTTTTGGTCTGCATAAGTTGTAGGTTTGATAATTATTTATGTTGTATGCGTAAATTTCTGTGTCGTTTATTGCAACTTCGGTCAGTATTAGCGCATCTATGTTTATCATGGTATAATTGAGCTGTGTTATCAATGTAAGCCAGTGTTTTTTTTTTATACTTCTTATGTTTGTGTGTATGATAGTGAAGTTGGTGTTGGTGGAAATGTTGTCTGACCATTTCTTCAGAGTCAAAGACCTTGAAGTTTATGTTGTCTGCCTGTGAGATCTCCATTATATAGTTTTTAAATGCGTTCTAATCTTATTCTTAAGGATGTAAAGAGTTAGTGTTTTATATTGGTAGGCTGTGTAAGTCGGATTCACTTGTAATTATGTATACTCGGGTGTTTTCATTCTTTCTCAAAATATCTAGGAATTCCTTGTCCACAGGAACTTGTAGTTTTTCTCTGTTTTTGTTTCCTTGCCTGGTATAGAAGATTTTTGAAGTATGGAGTCCAGTGTTCCGTTATATAGATTGGTGTTGGGAGTTTCTTATCAGTTAGGCTCGTTGTTGTCGGCCTTGTTTTCTTGCTTGCTGTAAGAATGGAGTCTCTCAGATTTCTGTTGGTAAAACGGAAATAATAACAATAATAATAATTTTTTACAACATATATTATTATAATATTCATTATAACATATTATATTATAATATAATAATAATAATAATAATAATAATAATAATAATAATAATAATAATAATATAGGTTTTCCTAAAGCGAAAGATAAATGAGATCTAGGTCCGACCCGTCGCTGAACAAAGAAACTTTTATAAGTAGTTTTTTAGCTAAAAGTGAGATATCCTGACCTATACGGAAGTGGGCCGAAAACCAGCTTTCTGAATACACACATGCAAACAGCAGTGCTGCTCTTTATTAGCCAGGTTAAAGACAGAATACGATTAACATATGTGCTGAAAATTAAATTATATATCGATCCCAACAAGAAACGGAAAAGGAGAAAGAAAAATATTATTGTACAGACTAGGAGATTGCAGATAAATAATAAATTGAAAGAGATACCGATACAATCAATAATTGTGAAACTTTGCTCGATTTTTCGTCGCGATATCAGGAACTTGCCCGTTTTTATTACTTATAATCTGTAACGTCACTTAATTCACACTTTTCTTTGGCCGACTAGTTTAATATATAATTTAGTAATTTATTTAACTCCAGCACTTAATTTCGAACGGAATGTATCATTCACGTATACATGTTGTTTATTTGCCATATCGACGTTCGTTTTTAAGAGTTTCTACCAGAATGAAGCATGTTTTCACATTTTCATTTTTCTTTCCCGCATTTTAACTTTAAATGATTTTAAAAAGTATAAGCTTGCTTATTAATGAGATGTAAATAAGCAAGCTTATACTTTTTGGCATACCCATCAAATCTTTAAAGCCCTAAGAAGACATTATATTATGACATTTAAGGATTATAAACCTCTCTTTATTTATGGTTATTTTGCTCAAGACTAATTAGATCTTTTGTCACACACACACACACACACACACACACACACACACACACACACACACACACACACACACACACACACACACACACACACACACACACACACACACACACACACACACACACACACACACACACACACACACACACACACACACACACGAGTGTAATAAATGAAAGGAACACGAAATAACGGGAATGATATTGAGCTATTCAAAGTACAGCTATGCCAAAATGTAATGTCACATTGCATTGCTCTCTCTCTCTCTTCGCGCTGGTTCTTTCGTGTTCTCATTATTCTTAGGCATGCGATGACGCTTCGTCACTGAACACAGATACATTTTTCTACATTAATGACTTGTGTCGTATTCCTTTTTCTTTAAGTTATCTATGTAGACAAAGTGATTTCTTAACCTGTATTAAGTTTTTTGTTTCGTATTTTTTTAAATTTATTTGGGATAATTTTGCATGGAAATTTATTCCAAATATTTGTTGCATTTTTTACTACAGTGGGCCGTTATTATATACAATAAAGAGAAATATAAATTATATCATTTATGCTGATATTAATTGTTTGAAAAATAAAATAATTTTGTTTTTTTAAAATGAAATAATACATATTGTATTATTAATAATATTAACATATTGTAATAATACCTCAAGTAAAAGAGTCCACCTGGTATGAAATCACATTGAACATTTGTTATCCTTTATTTTAATAAGTCACATCTCTAACTAGTTTTGTTTCTTTATTAATTATGCGTGTTTTGTATGCATTTCTAAGTAAAGTTTCAAAATACATTTCAAGTATCAAATTGAAGTACAGAGCATTAACCGGATAGGCAACTTGATAATTCGCAAAGATCGGATTGTTTTAATTTATATAGCAATGTTTTTTTTAAATATCCTTAAAACAACTTGCATAATAGATCGTTCTAGCATAATACACCGACTTGAATAATACTATCATTCTTTTTGTGTGGTCTGAACTGTCCTCTACACGTACTCTGACTCGATTTCAATATACAGCAAATGTAAAAATTCATTAAGTGTGAATTTACCCTTTCCTTACCTTAGAAGGTATTTAATTATACCACTATCTGCGATATGAATGAATTGTGGACAGGTAGCAGTAGCAGTTTGCAGACTTTTTGGAGTTTTGTAGAATGGTTTTAAGTTTACTAGGTCAAAGGAAATTCACATAATTACCAAATAATATTTTTTTTTTTTTACAAACGTTATCTGTAGTTTGGTAGATTTTTTCCTTTTATAAACTGTAGTTAATGTATAAATTTATCATTTTAAATCTCTGAAGGTCCTTAAAATAATTAATGAGTTTTCTTTGAAAGAATTATTACAAAAAATCATATTCTATGAACATTTCGTAAATATTTAGAATGTGTCAAAAAAGCAGGTTGTTCAAAAACGCAATGAAAAATGTCAAGCACATTGTCACGTTTCCTTAACTGAATATATAATCTCAAAAGAACAAGCTACGAACATTGTAATTTCCTTCGAAGTATCTGCGTTTTTTCTTTGTATATTTGTATACATAAAAAAGCAAAGAACCTTTCGTTTAGGAGCATTACTATTATTATTATTATTTTGCATCCAAACAAAACACAAAACAAAATAAAAAATATAATTTATAAAATTCCATATACATTAAGATTTCACGATGGAAATGTTAGGATATTTATATAGTACTATATTATGGCTGTGCAACTGTTAAGGCTAGATAAGTGTAAAGCAGTGAATTAATCCTTTATAACTTTCATGAAATAACAGATATTATATTTGACTTCTATGTACAATCAAATGAAAGAATACTTTAAGGTGTACGGAATCTTGTTTATACTTTTGTTCTGTACACAGCATCCTTTTTATTTGCTTCCACATGGTCAGAGCTCTGTTTTTATTATCATCAGCTGTTTTAGTTTGCAGACCAGGCCTGCGGCTCACATCCAAACCGTAATCTTTGTTTCGTCTCGTTAGATGTCAGTTATCACTGTCAGCTGCTTCTTGTTTATTTTGGCTTTCATCTTCTAAAGAGATAAAAAATGCTATTTTTTGTTATTTTCAGCTATTTTCTGTTATTTTTCCCTTCCTTTGTGAAGGCAAATAACTTCTTAGGGTAGGTTTGGTTGACATTTTTTGCCACGTATGCCGGTAAGTTCTCAAAGGAGCTGCACTTCAAACCTTCTGTGTGCTTATTTTCGAGAATAGTTGCTCTCCATATGGTCACGGAGAAGTAGGAATGTTTTCTCTAGGGAGAGAGTGCGTGGTATTCTTATTGGAATAAGCATTTGTTCCCCTTTATTTATTTAGGCAAGGATTGGATGTGGACATTACATAAAAGAAATAGAAAGTCGTGTTTTAATGTTATAATTGGAATTTTAACAAGTAAGGATTCTCTGGTCTATAGATAGCTATAGTTAGAGTTCCTCCCCCCTTCCTCTCATAACTAATTTCGTTGTGCTAACGGGTGTTGTTGTTATTGTTTGTAATTACGAAACGACCAACACAATGAGGTCAGCAAAAAAGTTACCGTTAGGAAAAACCAGATGCCGCTATGAGATTGGCTAACTCACCTTCAACTGAAAAGCTCTTATAAATATTTTTCATTCTCATCATCAACAGTGTGCTGTTAAAATAAAGAAACGGAAGCCGTATTGTCAAATTACAATCCTGATCACGGATCCCTATGGACCTAAGGATTTAATCTGTATGAGTGATATAGGCGTTTGTTTGTGATTTGATTTGATTGTGACTAAATTTAAAATCTTCAACGACCTTCTTTAACGTTGAAGGTTTTGAATTTTAGTCTCAACTGCTGTATAAATGAGAACTGGACAGGTAACAACAGAAGATAATATCGCCTTCCAAAAGCTCGGTATCGTTACCTACAAGACGTTACTTCTCATTTGTACATCTTTCTACAGTTCTACAGTTTCCATAGAATACCTACCAAAAATAATTAAAATATTGAAGTTGTTCACAGGGTGACAATTAGAATAAAATTTCATCCTCTCTCTCTCTCTCTCTTGAAGATCTCACTGATTTCCACAGACATTTTTGTATAGATATTTCTGTAAATATTTCATGGGCGTCGTTCCCAAACTGGAATCCATCATCCCTCACTTTCCTCGAAACCTAGAAGCAGGCAGTAGCCGTCAACACCAATTATAAACCAACCAGTATTATCCTCTTCCTCTGCTACCGATCTCTGTAAGCATTTTTACATATTTTCGAAAAGTTAATGGTAAAAAAGTGTTGTAAGTAAGTACAGTACATTATTTTAGAGAAGAGGTGATAGAAAATGTGATATATGACTTCTGATAGAAAAAATATCAATTATATTTAGTTTTACTTTAGCACGCCATCTGAACAACATTTTCTCATTTTTGTGGTTGTGGCACAATATAAAAGGTCGCTATCGCTCTCCTTTGGAAATGCTCAACTTAAAATTGCTGTTCTGTAAAATTACGTGTCATAAAATATTTTCATTCTTTCCTTCTGAAGTTGTATATTTATTTTGGAAAGTGGCATTGTTGGTGCACTAGATTGAGCTGCTTTCTTTTGTCATCTCGTTTGCATTCCAATACAGTCAACTCTTTTATATGAACCAGCCTCGTTTTTATGACAAGATAGTCGGACTGTTCATAAATTTTAATAACATTGTTTCTAACGAATTGTTTAGCCAATTCATTGATTGAGAATCGTGACATTAAAAATTGATACTATCTCAAGATTTGTTAGTTATTTCCAAATGTTTTCCTTCCACGAGTGTTCACTGGACTTTTCTGTTTTTACTTTTCTGTTTCGTTTCCTTAATCATTATCATCAATCATCATCATAAGACGCTCAGGACCTTCTTATTATCCTTCTCTTCGTAATCATGATTCCATAGGGAGGTGGAGGTTTCTACAGGAAACTCCGATTTTTATAAGGCAAACTGACCAGGAGAAGTCATGCAATTTATGTATATTGTATATATATAAATTGCATGTCTTCTGCTGGCCAGTTTGCCTTATAAAATAGGAGTTTCCTGCAGAAACCTTCACCTCCCTTATGATATTTGGAACGCCTGATGTTGGTTTTTCTTGTCTTAGACGAAATGCGAACACAGACCTCTCCAACTATGGACATCGTCGGAGCCGATTGAACTGTGGTGGCTCTGTTTCGCTTTAGTATAATCAAAATACTAATTCATGAAAAAACCAATACAAATAGTTTTCGTGAAAACGAACTGTTTGTATATATGAAGCTAGGTGTTTATAAATAATAATAAATGAATGAATGAATAAATAAATGGTGAATAAATGGTTGCATAAAATGTTTGTAATGAAGTATTTTTTCTTTTATGAAAGTCTTACAAAATCTTTAATTTCCTACTGTTTTTTTTTTTCTTAATTTCCTACTTTTAATTTCATACGTTAATTTCCTACTACTTTGGAAGTGCCACCGCGATAATCGTAGTCTCACTTCCAAAAGTTTTAGATTTCTAATGATTTCATCACCAGTTCACAGTTTTCGCTTTCGTTTCTTATAGATTGGTTCCCTGCCAGTATTCGTGGAAATCATATCAATATACTCATGAATATACTCATGGACGGTTTCCTTTTGCTATTCATGGGGTTAGGGATTTCTGTATCCAACTCTATCCCTATCTATGGCGCATGCTTTAATGGGTTCTCCCATTTCTTTTTGCAAGAAATATCAGTCCAAATGAATTTTAAATTTCAGGTAGACGGGATCGCTGCAGTTACTATTAATAATCAGAAATGGCAATTTAGTGATATAGCCAATGGCAAAAGGAAATTAAAACCTATTCGGACTAACCTTCTAGTTTTAGTGCGATAATCCTCTCAACCATTACATATTTGCGCACTATCATCATGAATACTGTTCTATGTACTAAGCGTATAAGCTAAGTACTTAGAACAGCATTTATAATGTAAACTGTAGAGAAATGCCGTGAGATGTCTGTCCAAACTGTGATATATTTATGTCTTCCCGCATCTACTCACATTAGTGATTAGTAATGTTTCGCAGTATTCTGAATTTGAAAATAACCGGATGCGTTTATTTAAAAGTATACAAATCTAAAAGACTTAGCTAAAGTCGTCACTATCGAGGCAAGATAGTCTCTTTAATACTGATTTGTCTCAGCCTATATTGAAAGGATTTTATGAAAGCCTCTTGGGTATTTTACATCAGATACTTTGGTTAACTTGCATATTTTGATTAATTTGTTCATCTAGATTCAAGACTCCCCTGTGAATTTTTGTTATCAGCAATCAGTTTGGAAAACGAAATGAGAGAAGGATCCAATGAAAGAATATAGTGAGAATTCTTAGGGTACTTTCGTTACTACTTTTCTGGCTTATAGGGATCTTCAGGGATATTTCTTTATGGGTGAATGAAGAGCCGGCCGCGTGTGTTAATTACTGATGGTGTTTCTTCTCATCCTTATGACACTCTTGAGAGGTGACTGCTTTTTTCTCTATTACATCATAGAGTGTTTTCAGTCACGCACCTCCCACATACACAATTGTAATGCGGTAATAGTAATGTCGAAAATATGCAAAAAAAAAAAAAAAAGGAAAGAAAAGAAAAAAGAAAGAAAATAAGAAAAAATAAATAAATAAAAGTGGCTTGAAAAAGTTTAATGTTGGTAATTGGAACAGAGTTTCCAGATTATCGATCGAATCCTTAGCCGTCCCCTATGTTAATACTAATATAATTAAGTTTACATTTGTTGGTAAAATTCACACACACACACACACACACACACACACACACACACACACACACACACACACACACACACACACACACACACACACACACACACACACACACACACACACACACACACACACACACACACACACACACACACACACACACACACACACACACACACACACACACACACACACACACACACACACACACACACACACACACACACACACACACAACATTATGAAATGCACCAATAAAATTCTACTACTTAAAAATTCGTAGTGTCACTCGTTTCTAGTTAACAAATGACCATGGCTAAATATTTTGCAGATTATGCTGCAAGCTAATGAAGCGTGTGCTTTTGTATCTGTGTGTACATACATACATATATTAATTTGGGGTCGTTATTTGTTAAGTCTCTAATTTAATTCGTTCTTAATATTCTGCATTCTGAAACACTTCTTTCCTTCCTGCATCCATCCACCTAGATCTTCTTTTGGGTCTTTTTTCCTACTATGTTTCCTTTTAACTTCTTTTGCTAATCTTTCACCTTGCTTTTTTCTTTGTTTAATTCAACTGCTCCCTCTCAGTTGTTTGGAAAAAGAAACTTTTACAGTAATGATTTATCTACCATATGTTAAAATTGGTTTGAAAATTATCTTATATACTGCTAGCTTCATGTTTTAACTAGTTTCGTTTTGATATCAATGTATTTATCTGGCTGCGCCATATCTACTTTGCCTATTCTGTATCTTCTTGATTCTGTTTTTTCTCGTGTTCATAATTTTGACTGTAGAACATTTACTTTTAACTGTAATCTGAAAAGGTGGAAAAACATCATTTCAGATGTTTCTTTAGTTAATGTATCCTTACTAGTGGCTTTGCAGTCAAGTCGTTTAGTTTTGATGAAGTTGATTTTTACTGTGATAGAGCGGTTTTCACCGACTTCTTGCTTAAAATTCCATCGGTCTGGCTTTCATACTATGAAGGAACATATGTTTTAATATTTAATTGTTTTTAATTGCATGATACTAAGAAGTATCTTATTTGTTTCTTAAAGTTGAATTTATATTAGGATTAATTATAAGATAGATTCGAATATATTTTATTATTCGAATATAAAATGGAGAGACTGCTGTTAACAGCGATGAAATTCATGATACCAGCAATGCATTTCAATGGTTCAGAGTTGAGGCTCATCTGACCAGATACCAACAAACGCTAAAATTTGTGTCCGTGGAGAAATGAATAACCTAACTACTCAAGTGATTTGAATTTTTCCTTTTTGGGATAAAGCGAGAACAAACCTCTTTGTAAACAAAATACATAATTTACGGGTTAAACAAAATATCTGCCACCAGATATTAAAGCTCCTAAACAAAATGGCTCTCCTCTTCCTTCACCAACGGTGTTGTGTACTTCCTGGATGGGAGTCACACTCATACAAATGATATATAATAAAAAAAATAATGAATGAATGAATTAATTAATTAAAAGAAAACGCTAAAGAACTAAAGATACATTGGTTAAATTTATGTCTCCTATTTATCAGCTCTCTTAATTTCACTAGTTACTAAAACTCTAGTTATTTTACTCCCTATCGAAATTAAGAATGGTATTTTGTTCACATGTATACCGATAAAAGAATTTAATATTTTTATGGAGATTATATGGTATTTAGTTTTAGATGAAAAATAATAATGAGTTGGATAATTAGAAGTGTTCTTCTTTAATTCCTTAATTTAGTTAGTCCACTATGTTATTCATAGAATTCAATGAATTGCAAAGGCTATTTGCAAACACTTTAGAACAAAAACTGTAAAACCTGCCGGTAAATCTCTTCAAAATATGGATCATTAACTTGAAATGAATTTCGTGCTAAGACACAGTGTGAGTGAAACGCATTCTAATCCGTTTGACTAAGCAGCATCATTTATGCTGTCTGCTCTAATCCCCAAACTTTGTTACTAACTCTGTGTTCTTTACAGCTGTTTTCATTTCCGCACTTTCAGAGTACAGTTTTTTTTCCCCACTTTCAGCTTCTTTTGTTGCAAGAATTATGGGCTTTCTCCTTGTTTTCCGTTTTCTTTTTTTTTTCTTTAAAGTCTTTTTTAAATACTTCTGTTCCTTAAATCCTCTCATTGATATTTTTACTGCTGAAGTAGGGCGTTCATTTTCTTTCGTCTAAACATTGGGCGATGCATGATTTAACCAAATCGTTTTTGATTTAATCTTCTTAATTAATTATTTAATTAATTGCTGTATTGGCTTAAGCAAGAAAAATGTGAAAATTTACATTTAGAAGATGAAAGATGTTTTTCGTGTCTGTTTTTTCTTTTCCTTTTTTTTTTTTTTTCTCCGTAGCGTGGTTTACATTTAAGTGATCTTTTTCCTGAATTGGAATACATATGTCAGAGAATTTAATGCAAGTTAAGAACCGAAACGATAGGATCTAAATAATACTTGTATTCTTTTGTAAAAGCTTAATGCACTATTCAGGATATGCAATCAGAGAGAATAAAAAAGGAAGCAGAATACATTAGATGCATCCGTTAATGTGCTATTAATACTGATATAGACATAGAAAAATTAAATTTTATATTCATTTTTCTCATTCTTAATAATTCAGACATGTGTATAGCTCACAATTTTTAATTTCTGCGCCGCTGTACTTATACCAAATTTGTTGTGACCTCTCTCTCTCTCTCTCTCTCTCTCTCTCTCTCTTAGCAGAAATCGGAAACTTTTTCCTAAAACAATTATTTTAGTTGTTTATAAATCAGTGCGAAGTTTTCCTAAATTGAAATGTTAGCTAGTTATAAGTTCAATTATGCTATGGGTTCTTAATTTACGCAGATGTGCAATAGTGAAATAATGACAGAGAACAAAAGAGAATTCGAAGAGATGATTTGAGAACAAAACAAATAGAAGCTTTTATGAAGTTGTTAAGTTCATGATCGCCTTTTTGCAGTGTTTGAGAAGAGGTTATCGAAATTTTTGTTCTTGTGTGAATATGTGTGTTTGTATTGCTAAAGCAGATTTAATTTAAACGGTAATACTTTATAATTTATCTTTAATAAATTTGTCTGAAGCCGATACAAATATAAAAATATCCGAAACCCTCAACAAATATAATCATTTTACATATACTATTTTAGCCTTTTTCAAAAAAAAAAAATGTTTTTACCATTTATAAAATTATAAGTAACTTTCTCAGTTATTCAGTCATTCAATTATAAGTAGTTATTTCCCCTGTAGGGAAAATAGTTATTTATTTGGGTTGTCTATCGAGTTAGAGTGAGTTTAGGGACATAGGAACGCCAACATTGCGCTTCACCCTTCCCACAGTACAGATGGTTAAACATATTGAAACCCTGCCAACAAAGCAAGAATGTTTAAAAAATGCTGAGACAAAAAAATAAAAGAAAAGAAAAAGAAAACGGGTAGAGGTGTTAAAGCAAACAACATCACGCTCTCGGCCTGCTCCCTATTCATCACCTCCACCTCTGGTGATAATAAAACATGAGTTCCTTCCTATACTCACACTTTTCTGGAATCGTAAAACCTCGCCGACCGCGCAGCAGCAGCTGCTGTAGCTTTCTTTCAGTGACCTACCGTAGTTAAGAAGCCCACAATAGAAAGTTCGTTCAGACACACTTCCGATGGAGTTTGTGCAATGTCTCTCACGCGAAGTTTGACAATGCTGACGGCTCACAGAAGAACTCTAATGTCTACTGTGGTGTACAGGCTCCCGTGTAGACAGTTCGCATGACAGTAGAAACATGTGACTCTGCCAACTCCCCGCTGCGTTGTTCCTCATTTATTACTCTAACTGCAAATGCATGCGCAAATAGGGAGTTATATCCGAATTTCCTTGATGTATTGTGCTGTTTAACTGTCTTCTGTTAGAGACGTATTGAAGATTGCGCGTGCGTGTCGCTAGATGTTTAGGGAGTCTCATACACGAAACATGTTCTACTCTCCACCCATTGGTTTCTCTGAATTGCCATAGTTAGCATTATTTTATTATTATTATTATTATTATTATTATTATTATTATTATTATTATTATTATTATTATTATTATTGCTGCAGTCTTCTTCCTTTCAGCGGTTATCCCGCTTTCAATGCAGGGTTCGCGTGTTACATTTCGATGCGACGTTTTGCTAGTACAACCCCCCCCCCCCCAACTGGCCTGTCGCCGATTATTATTGCTGCAATACCACGCTTAAAAATTTCGCATTATATTTGCATGCTTATATTTTTATCTATTATATATAATAATTTTAGTATACATGCGTATGTTACACCAAGTCTGCAGATATGTCTAGATTTGAATTTACACATTGAACAAATGGCCTCATTAATTATGGTCCTGATTCACTTTAATATGGCGATAGAAAGAGAAATTCCATCCCAATTTACTGGATTGTAAAAGACAGTGTGAACTGCCTCACTCAATCGCTGTCAGTTGTTGTTTAAAGTAACTGTAATATCTTCAGAATCCAGATAGATATTTTTCTTTAATTTAATTTAATTTACTTTTATATTTTTTATTATTATTATTTTTTGCACTTAAGAATTACAGTTATTATTATTTTGCATTATGGTCGAAATAACTAAGGCTATGAGACCAGTGTACATCTGTTAATTGCTGCGTATTTTCTTAGTCCTTGTGATCTGTTTTTGAAAATGTGTTTGGATTTTGAAAAATCCGAGTTTCTGATAGAAAGAACCCTGTCTCCTCTGTATATTGCAGTGGCATATACAAGAAATTCTAATCGTATGTATATTAGTGCGTTTGGGCAATTATTAATATTCGCAACAATTTTCCATCAATATTTTACTGTACACACACACACACACACACACACACACACACACACACACACACACACACACACACACACACACACACACACACACACACACACACACACTGACATTATCGGACAGTCCGTTTGTGTGTTTGTGTGTGTGTGTGTGTGTGTGTGTGTGTGTGTGTGTGTGTGTGTGTGTGTAACAGTCATTATTCGCTACCTTGAAAAAATAAGTACCGTGGCAGTATAATTTTTCTAATAAACCAAATTTTCATTAACTCTTGGCACTATTCACATTTTCAGCTATTTTAAACATAGTCTCCACCAATGTGTGATGATAATATGAGATCAATATTTTGAATCATTCTTCCTTTAACATAACCAGCAATCCGTGTACCATTGTTTTAACACGATGCACTGGATGGTTCACCACAATGTTTAATTTCATTCTAGTGTTCTGTTGGATTGAAATCAGTTCTGTGCAGACTTCTAAATATTTTCCCCTTTATTAGACAATATTCCAGCAGTAGTACGGCAGGTTAACTATCTTGTTCAAGTGATATTGGTTTATTCCCCAAAACTACCTCGCCGTTATGCATCATGTGCAGTGAATGACTTGAAAACGTACTGATTACTTGATCAAAAAAGTCTGGAGATTGACCAGCAGACGTTTTGAGATTAGCTATATGGGTTTCCCTAACTATCAGAATTCTTACGTTGGCACTAATGCATTGGCAAAGTGTTTCAGAGTTAGTAAAAGTTGGCGGTTTACCAGGCAAAGGCAAGGAATAAGCTAGTAACTCAAAAATGAGATACCAAATGGAGTTAATTATCAAAACAGATCTTCAGAACACTTGAAGAGACATATCAGGTTAGTGACATTGTAGAAATAAATCGAGTATGCCCAGTGATAAGGCATTAATAAATAACAATCTTTTGTGTAACGTTAATCAACGATTCTTCAATCGTAATGAGCAGATGAGAACGATGAATTCTCTGCTCATTGAAGGTTGTTAGATTAGAAACTCTGTGATCTTAGAACGCAGAATTTATGGATATAGATCTAGTTCATCTACTACTTCTTTTCTATAGAATAACGTTAATTACATTTATGACTCTACTGTCTTTTGTTTAAATTCATTTTCGTAATTTTATTGCCTCGCGGTTTATGAAATTAGACCAGCGTATTTTGATTGTGATGGAGCTGGTTCAGTCCAATACGCGTGATATGTTTGATAATACTGTATGACCTAAGCTTACTCGACTGTTAAAATTATCTCTTCTTTTTCTCCAGAAGTTATTTTAAACCCTTTCGGTTCGCTAAACATTTTACATTGTGCTGCTGAACTCAACAAATTTACGCTGCCTCTCCAGTGTATTAGAGAAATCAAGCTAACAGAACGTTAAACGACCTTCGGTTTAGTCTCGAAACGTCGGTGTATTTACTTATAGATGTTCCAGAAACACTCCACAGTTATTCTACTCCAAGGGGACCTGATAAATTTCTTCACTTTTCTCAGATTTGCTTGCAGGCGGAACTCTGTTAGAGACATCTCGTTCCACCTAAAGGTACTCAAAAGGGCTTGAAATCTGGTGACTGTAAGGGATGAGGTAGAAGGGTTACATTAATATAAAAGTCAGCACTGTGTCCTTGAAGCTGTTCCTGAACGATATTCTCAAAAGTCAGCCTTTTGTACCTGAAGCCATTTCTGGATGATAGTTTTCCCTTTACACGGATTTACGTTATCGGCAACCACGTTCAGTTATGATCCGCCATTCATCTCCCTTGCTGATATCAGTGACAGAATGCCAGGAAATCATTCCATATTAATGGGTTATTCTTTAAGTATTCGCAGTTCACGTAAAATTCTTAACTTAGTTTTAAGAAGAACACATAATATGACAGCCAACTTTATTAAGGCTAAAATATTCCATTTTTCTCCTGTCATGGAACAATTTTTTAATATACTTAAGTGGAAGCTTACTCTTATCGTATTGACCATTGAAATACGCGGAATAATCAGAGAAGCTCAAAAGATGTTTTCAAATAATAAAGAGAATTTCTTTGATATTTAAGTGATCTTATATTCTCTACTGGAGAAAGTTTTGAGATGGCACGGAAAAGTTTATGGACTATACAATATTGGTGTTCTTTGTCATATTTACTGTAATGCTTTACTTCATTCTTCCTAAATTTCATATACAAATATTTGCTCTGCGGGACCTACTGGACATGAACTGTTTCAAAAGTAATGATTTGTCCGAGAACACGCATAGTGACCTTTTTGCAAGAATAATACAATAATTACGTAAATTATTTTCTTTTGGAAAGGACTAAAATTGGAGAAGAGGAACGAAGTATTGAAAGAAAGATGTGAATAATGTATTTCCAAATTGAAGAATAACAAATGTAATTTTTCAAATTATAATGAACTGAACTACTATTACAAATAGGGATGGCAAAACTTTCGGTGAAATCTCAAAAATATCTGTCCTCATTTTATATATGATTTCCGAATATTTATATTCGGAAATCAAAACCATTCTAGTAAAAATCAATATCTTTGGTTATGTGCTTGTTCCTGATAGGTGTTGCATGACTTCCGAATATATTTGATGTTGATGTATTCAAGGTAATCTGTTTCTAAGATTGGTCTTCATCTTAATCGCATTTGTCTATACTTTATTTAAAGCACTACTTTCTCTGTATTAAACGGATGTAGCCTCCACCCCCCCCCCCCCCCATCATGATTTGCGTATAACTACGATTTTTCAAGTCTTCAATTTAAAATGTATTTTCGATTTTTTATGATAGAACGGTGCTAAAATGCTGAATGAACTGAATGAAGTTGAAAATAACGTGAATGGTTATTTTATATTATAGTCTTGGAATGAGGGAGATTTTATCATGGTTGTTTCTGTTAGCTGCCTATCAGTTCGCGACATTGGTAAAATACGGCATCACCCAACATCAACGGCAGGTAATATTAATAGTCGATAGAAATGAGAGGGCGATACTTCATTCTGAGAAACGTAATGGAGAAGGACCTTCTTTTCATCTAAATGTTGTTCCTTCCTTGAGTCTAAGCTGAGGAAGTTTCTGTAATTAAATTACCGAGTTTTAGTGCAAACACTAACGTCTTTTTTTAGGAAATTGTTGCTCAGGTTAAAAAAAAAACTCAATATAAGAACTTGAAAACTAAACCGTTCATTTGATATTTCTTTAGCTGCTAAAGAGAGCAAAAAATAAATCAAGCGGCTGTTTTTCTGCCGAACATATTTTTCTGTTTTTATAGCAAATAAATTGTCCGTCTAGAAATTCAGGCAGCATTTGTTGGGCATTACCTGATTTTCTTTTATAATTTAAACGCTAACAAAGAAAAGCAGAAAAGAAAATGTACGGTTTCTCAAATTCGGTTTATTCGAAGTTTTCTTTGAATTAAAACGTAATGGTGAACTTCGGGAATTTGTATGTTTTTAACATTAAAAACATAATAAATAAATAATAACACGAGATATGCTGAGAGCATTTCGACATGCAAACTGCTTTTAATTGCAGTTTATATACTCACTTTTTGTAACCATGTGCTTGAAAAACACGGGTTTTCCTTCCCAGATCTTTATTTTCTATATGAACATTCTGGTATGAAGTATTTTCATCGGCAACTGACTTTTCTTTCGGATCAGTGAAATGGAATCATGCAAAAAGCCGTTAGTTTATAAATTATTGAAAAACCGGAATTTAATAACAATTGAATAATGTAATAGACATTGCCATTGATCACATTTAAAGGAATGGACTATTATTGCTGTGAATTCTGTAAAAATGGAAAGTACAGTGTTAGATATTTTTATTTATTTTTGGATATGGCTGTTCTGTTTTTATATGACGTTTAATACACCATAAATCATTTTCTATTGTTCTTAGCAGAAAATTAACTTTAATGAAATGTCTAATAATCCTAATTTTTAACATAACATATTTTTAAAAAAATCATAAATTAAGGAAACCTAAAAGAAATTAGATTTAGTAAATATGCTTTTCATTTATATTAGAACTGTACTACACTTATTTTAACTCTCTTGTTTAAAAGAAATACAAGATTTGTCTTGTATTTCTTTTAAACTGGGTAATTATTCTTATATTTTAAGAAAGAAGTTTTGCATCGCTGTAATAAGTTATACAAGAAATATCGTCAAAACGTTTGACGTTATTTCTTCCAGCACTACTGATCATTTGCAAAACAGCTATTATGACCCAAGCTGGGGGTTCTCATAAGCTTTTTTGTACGAATTATCGGCTGCAATTACCCTAAATGATTGATGGGTAGGCTGGCATCATTTTTAATTTGTTTTTGATAAGTCCGCTTCTAAAAGAGCATCATTCCATGTGGCCCCTTTAAAACCAATTGCTCGCTGAGTGCTGTCAGGAATGTTTCCGTTCAGAAATAATTATTTTCAATAATTAGTTTATGAGTAGCAAATTTCAAATTAAATTTCTGCACTGGAGGTTCCAATTTTGTTTATCACGTTCCTGATGGATAGTTTGAGTAGTTCTCGAAGCTGCAGGCAATTTAACTATCGGCTATAGATTTTCACATAGCACTGAATCGACAAGGTATTGTTTACAGTCATATTTTATTCTTCTTTTAGTACTTTGTGGAATGACAGCTTTCTGGTCTACTTTGTGTTTCAAAAGAGAGTACATTAAGAGAATAGAACTGCATTGGGAACAACTTTCTGGAGTTGCTGTATCAATCACTCCTCAGGTGGTAAGTATAGTGGGAGTTTTTCTACGTAATGATATTTCTTGAGTCTTATTTCTTTTCCTTCTTATTACGTGTGTCGTACTGAACGCGCCGCTTCTGTCAGAGAGCTGTAATTTATGTGTATTCATCTGTTTCTTCTTCTGTGCGCAAGGTTCTCGACACCCGTGAATACATATAGATAAGATTCTGTTACAGAATCGCTTACCCGTTTTTTTTAACTTATTTTTTTACCGCTTTCCATTTGGTGATGGCCCAGTTTATTACGCCATTCCTTCAGCGCTATTTTCCTTTTTCATTAGGGCTCTTTTTTGTTGGGGATTTCAATTGTTGGGATCCAGATAGTTTGAACTATGGATCAATATGCATGACATAACTGTCATCGCCTCACTGGTAAAGCAAAAGCTCTTGACGAATTATTTCTTTCTTTTTCTTTTTTATTTATTTATTTTTTTGAATCTTTGTTATGTGTTCATAATTCTAGAGTTTCCAATATAATCAGCATACCGTACTAGCTCGCGAAGTGAGGTTACTTACAGCATTTCCTTCATCCGAAATAATAAAGTTTATTTGAACAGATCTAGAATGCTGATCTTCTTTAATTCACAGTATGAAAGGATGGGTATTGTCAGCCAGTAACGCGGTGCTGGAGGAATTTTCTCCTCTTCCCAATATTAAATCACTGATTCCACAGAGATATTTTTGTGTACACCACTTTTCTCGCCAAGAGACGATAAGAGTTCTTTATAAGGTGTGTGTGGGTGTGAAAGAGAGAAAGAGAGAGAGATTATTAGAAAATAATCACTGCATTTATGTGGCTGCTGTCAGGAATACATTGCATATTTCTTTTATAATTTTCAATTACTTTATCGCTTTATATTTAAAGTCTTCAAGTATTAATTAAATATTATTATTTAATTATTACATAACCTAATACTTTACTCAGAAAAATGTTCCTAATCTATAATATATATATATATATATATATATATACAGGGTGTTCGGGATAAATTTGACAGTTTCGTAAGGAAAAAGAAAATCTTCTTTGTATCTATTAAATTTTATGAATTGACAAAAAACATTACAGGCAGAGTTAATTACAATACTATCAACAAGATTTACTCAAAATAACCACCATTAGCATCGATCACAGCTTCAATTCTGCTTCGGAACCTCGAACAAGCTGATGCTACAGTCTCCCTGGGAAGGGCCGCAAAAACTGTTTTAATTTTATCCATTAACTGGGCTTTTGTATTACTGGAAGTGCGATTGGTGTCTTTTTCAACTGCGCCCCATACAAAATAATCAATGGGGTTAAGGTCTGGGGAGTTTGGAGGCCAAACATTTGGACTGGTGAAGTCGTAGAAATTTTCAGACAACCATTTTTGACTTTTCCCAGAGGTGTGGCAAGGGGCCGAATCCTGCTGCCATACATACGGCCTACCATTGGCTACCCTTGTTATCCAGGGCTTGACTACAGTTAGCAACTCCACGAACAAAGCCCGAATTCCAATGCCAGGGTTCTTCAACACCTGTTCCTGCAGATTTGCGAGGAATTCTGCTGTACGAACGCAATCAGATCGTCTGCTAGGGATCTTTCTTCTTGCTACATCCTCGTAGTCACCATTGCAAGTCTCTAGTTCATGCCTGATTGTTTTTACTGTATTCAGGGAGCATTGGGCAGCAGTCGTAATATCCTTATTTTGATGGCGGGCACGAATCATCATGATACAAGTTATTCTCTTCCATGATTCAGGTGGGTTCCAGCTATCCATCCTTTCTGACATCTTGTATATGAATGAAGAAGGGTCCAAACTTTTAAATGAAGAGAAGTGTGTGTTAATACATGTAACTTACGGAAAAATATAATTAATTATAAATATGTCAAATTTATCCCGAACACCCTGTATATATATATATATATAACTAAGAACAGACTTATTCTTCATTGCTGACACTATTTTAACTAGTCAGTTTTGTTAATCAAATAGAAATCAGCTAATAACTTTCTGTAATATAGATGAGGAACATTTTTATAATGTAATATATAAAGTTGCGTGTTGAGTGATATTGGCATTGCCTGTTCTCAGTAATGAACTGTTAACCTCAATTATTTAATTGGTGCAGAATAGTGTTTGTGAATCGTTTCAATGCCGATTGTTAAGCATTTATATTTCGCATCAGAAACTTAAACAGTAAGTGAAATGAATTTCGTACGTCTGGTCATCTTCTTATCTAATCGTGGGATATTCATATGATTAACTCTAGAAACTTAAGTTAAAATTACAGACTGTCATAAAATGCTCTTCGCAACGGTATAGCTAATAATTGTTGAAAATCTTGAAAAGTGTTACATTCTGTTCATAACAATGAAACGGCTTCTTCCATTGTTATCTTATTACATTTTGCTACCGCTCTTTGTTTCCAGTAGTGGATACATTGAATACATGCAGTGTCCATTGTTGATTCATGATCTATTCTCAGTGTGTTTTAGCAGAACATAACAGAATATTTCTGTCAATTTTGCTGGCTTTAGAGGAGTGGGGCGTAACGTACATCTGTATATTAAAGCAAGCATTCTATTCTACTTATCTTTAATTCTTATTCATTTATAGAATTAATTTTATCCGTGTGTGTGTGTGTGTGTGTGTGTGTGTGTGTGTGTGTGTGTGTGTGTGTGTGTGTGTGTGTGTGTGTGTGTGTGTGTGCGTACGTGCCTGTGTGTGTGCGCGCGCGCGCGCGTGTGCGTGCGTGTGTTAGGCAGTGAGTAAAACATAATAAAGAATTTTAAATTCGATTTAAAAAGAAAAAAGTTAAAATTATTGACAAATACAAATAGATTCACTGTAATATTCTTTTAATCAATGAAATATTAAATTGGAATGTGCTGACTTAGGCTTTTGTACTACTCACAATCACTATAAGTTATGCTTAATTTTATCTCATCTTATCTCATCTTACTCTTAACGTGTTAGGCTTAGTGGTTTCCCACGGCCAAGTAACTTAGCTTTATATAACCTAATTAATGCTATGATAAAGCAGGTAATCCTATTTGCATGGTTTGTAATATCTGTAATTTGCATGCATTCAATAGTTTATTTGCATGTCTTGCCTGATTAAAAACCGAATTTATCCCAGAGAAACTCCTATTTACTATGATATTTGTTAACTCATCTTGGGTGGGGTCACTATCCAGACCGGTTTCAACCTTTTTTGAGGTCTCCTCAGAAAAGTCTTTTCAAAAACGGTTGAAACCGGTCTGAGTAGTGACCCCACCCATAATGTATTGCAGTATATATCTCTTAGTGAGATGTGCTTTACATTATGAAAATACTAAGAATAGTGATCAGAACTTTACCCACCTTTGCAATGAGTTGCCTTGAAGATGCACCACCTTTAGACTTGAACTACGTTCAGGCGCAAACTTAACTGTTTGCTTACTTGGGATTAGGAGTAAAATAACCAAGTTTATAAAATTACTTGGTAAACCCTAATATACATTACCCAAGGTAAAAAAACCTTTATATATATATGATAATATAACAGATTTACTCGGCTGCAGGACATATTTGAAGTAGATTAAATGACTGGAATCCGAGAGATAAAAATAGAAACACTATTTTTTATTTAATTAAAGCGCACAACTAGTTTCGTCTTCTTAGAAGATTCATCGGGTGTATTACATGAAAAGAGAAATATTTGCAGTCTTTTTTTTTTTTTTTTTTTTTGTATTTCTCTTTTCATGTAATGCACCCGATGAATCTTCTAAAAAGACGAAACTAGTTGTGCGCTTTAATTAAATAAACAAATTATATTTCTATTTTTATCTCTCGGCTTCCAGTCATTTAATCAACTTCAAATATATATATATATTTCTTATATTATAATATAGCATACATGCTATCTGTATTTCATTAATTACTCATTTGAATTAGCTATGGAGATTATAATGAGAAGATTTTATTCTATCCCATCAGTTTCAGTCAGCGTTACTTATATAATAATTACCTTTGGACAACAGCATTCAAACAATGTTATCTGAAATTGGTTTGGTACATTTTCACATCACGTTCAGTAAGTGCTACAAAACGAGACCCTAAGAATATGTCTCTCATTACGGATAATGAGATGCGTATTCTTCAAGATTTAATAGTGATGGATTACAGATGACTTCAGTGCAGAGCTTGTGCTTCAACATCTAGTTAACTATTTAACGCTCACAACGGTGTGTATGTGTGTGTGTATTTAGCCATGTGTACACTTATTAGTAGATGTTATACCTTTATTTACTACGCACTGCCCATCGAAGAAGTTATTCATCCAAGAATCATTAGTAGCATTAAGAGTTCAAGAACCTCGTGCCTAACAGCATGCGGTTGTTTGAAACAAGGTCTCTGAATCCACATGCATAATAGAATGACTTGGTGTGCCAATTAAAGTTTATCTGCTACGCCAGAAAAGACGGAACACCTTAAGTTGCATTAAGAATAATCCACATTATCTGTAGTGTGTATACTACTCTGAATCCGTTCTGATGTGGACAGTGGGTATATGAGGAACCTCCTTTCAGCATAATGAGCCTGCTTTAAAGAACAGAGATGCTGAAAAGAGTTCATATTTTAAGCATTTACGATCATCCTACTGCGTGGGATAATATGAAAAAGATTGAAAAAATAATTTATCAACAGTTTTAAAGTAGTAGTAATAAATGAGCTAGTAATAAATAAATGCATCGTTTAATCTTAACTTAATATGTGAGTTCTTATATAGGACGTTTCACTTTTTTTTTTTTGGTTCAAATACACACACACTTTCTAATATTTTCTTCCATTCTGTCTAAACACCCACGCCACCTCAGAATATCTATAAGGAAACATTCTTGAATGCTAATAGTCTTTTAATATCGTCATTTTAATACAGTTTTGGTATTGATAATCATTAATCATTTTCCTAATTTTCCTTCGTATTTCGCATGTCATCTGTATTTAGTTTACACACTGTCACTTATACACCGAAGGATGTTGTCTAATCAGGCTGACTTTCCATATTTCAAGTTTATAATAACTTTATCCTCTACTGTTACCCTCATGAGTGCATTGCTTTTCTTTGCTTTATTACCGTATCCAAAGTTTTAACCATTTTTCAAAGAAATCATTATTGATAACTCGAATTTCCTTCAGTTTTCATATCATTTATGCATTATTTGCTTTGTTTTTGTGCTACTTTCTCTCTCTTTCTCTCATTGCTAATTTTTTTCCTTTCAATATTATGCAGTACATCTCCCAAATATTTATCTTTTATATTCCATTGAAAGTTTTCCCGTGACTTTTGGCTGCATTTACAGAACTTATCTTGCCTACATTTCTTTGGGTATTCTCTAAGGGTGCATACTGATTTGTTTGCGAGGAACCTTCAGTAGGATTTCTGCTTTCTCAGACTACCTCTTTAACTCCTGGAATCCACCGGGACTTTTTATTTCTCTTCTCACATAACTTCCATGCTTCCATTGCTGTGTCTATTAACATTTTCTTCTGAATTTGCCTTTCAGTCCCTACGATTTGGTCCTTGTTTTCAAATTCCTTTATCCTTTTTCCAATAATCATTTTATATTTCAATCTACCGCTATTGTAAAAGGTGTTCAAGTTTGATTATTTTTTAAACTTTTTTTTTCGGTGTGTCACTTATTTGTATCATGTTCAGAACAAGGGGGGGGGGGGAGAGAACCGCTTTTGGAATCCTCTCATACGCCTATTTTAAGATATTGCGATATAAATAGGTTATAAATAAGACATTATTTATAACCTATTTATATTACTTATTATAGTATTTGTAGTATATAAATTTATTATAGCGTGTTCCTATTCTTGGAAGCACTTCACCACATGAATTTAAATTCATTTTATGTTAGAACATGGTGTTGTTATTCTGTTCTAATGGTATGATGTTGAAATAGTGAAATAACTCTGTTCTTGATTTGTAAATTGTACCCATCTTGACATTTCAACTGACATCTTGTATTATTTATGTCATCTAAATTTTATGTCTAAAACAAAACAGAACAAACTGTTATATACTGTACCATTATCACCGGGATGCATTTAATAATATAATATGTGAGATGCTTACAATTGAGTATTCTACAGTTAACAGACCAACGTATCGTTGGTCTGTTATTGTACAATAATAATAATAATAATAATAATAATAATAATAATAATAATAATAATAATAATAATAATAATAATAAATAAACGTAGAAGAATAAGAAACTTAAAATTCCCAAGAAAATTCCAAAGCTCACGCCAGAACTTTAAAACATTTCCAGGATTTGATATACCCAAATATTAACTTTCAACTCAAACAGTCTGAATGATTTTATTCAGCAGTTTCGATCCGTCCAGATATTAATAGATTAAACATCAACTGATCGTTTATCATCGCTCTCGTCCTAGATCCACGGGCGGTTCATCGGATATAGATTTTAATATTCTATTTTCTAGTCCTTCCTCCACATCTGAGTAACTTACCCAACAGACACAAGCGGTCTCTCGTTTCGATTAGATTCTTCGTTAGGCCGAAGATGATATGATATACTATGAAAGTGTGTAACCTTCCTGTTTCGATTGTATATGCTCAAGTGTCCTTTCTTGACACGTTTTTCGTGTTTTGCTAATATTATATAGAATTTTGTTATCTAATTTCAACGTTATGATTTTACCAAATGTATGATAATCTTATGATTTCACTTATAGTTTTTCGTTTCATGTTGATAATTTGCTTCTATTATTCCTTATTTTCATTAGCACTGCTACTTAACTGTTATCACTACTACTCCTTTTCCTATCTGCATATTATCAATAATAGTCTATCGTCAGTAATATATTTGTACACTATTAATAAGTGAACATTTGTCAACAGTTCGTGTATTAGCCGATGTCACACGAGGAGGCAAGATTATGGAAATTTGATTACTTGTATTATTCATGACATGTAAATTTTATGTCCCCAAAATAAAAAAAAATGAAAAAAAAAAACTGTACAATCTCTTGCGTCTGATATAAAGGGAGGTGTGATAAGATGGTCACACTATTTCTAAAATTTCATTCTCTTCTCTTTCGTTTTTAGTAAAGTGAATAAATACAAACAGGTGAAAAACAGAAGATAAGATCTGAATATTTCGTTCAAATCTCTAATCTGTTTGTGAAGATCACTTCTTAGATATCTAGCTTCAACCCTTAAGGGTTTTTAAAATTCTCTTATTATTAAAAGTATTCATTATGAAATGATTCCTTAACGGTATTATTTCTAAGAAATGTGGCTAATCATTCTCATTTTCATTATAAAACTGTGGGGTTACATAGATCATCGTATTGATAGCTTCTTTTTTTAAAACGATTAAGCTCCGTGATGAAGCTGTTTTCTACTTGAAACAAAATATCTTGTGCTCATAACTAAATTGCTAGCAATAAGCTAAAGGTCATGTCGGCTAGATCGTTAACTTGATGATATGATGTTCATAAAACTTTATATAGTACTGTCATATATAATAATTATTATAATACTGTTCAGCATAAATTCGAAATTTAATTGTAACGATGCTTTAGCAAAACGTAAAATATACATAAAAATTTCGAGTAGTGTCTAAACCTGTAAAATCGAAGTCGTTTATGTTCACGAACTCCTCTGGGACTGGAGTAATTGTACTTCATGTCTCCACAAACTTCCGACTTTGGATTAATAAAACAGTGCCTGAGGGTTCTGATTAATATCTTTGGATATTTGTTAAAGGATACTTCAAGAGAGTATGATTAATGTTAATTGAAGTGAATATATTGTTATTAATTTTAGTGTGTATAGTGTATCTCACAACAAAATTGAATTTCTTGATGAGCAGCTGTGTTTGATTAATAGAAATTATATAGCAAAGAAGTTAAGATACTTCTTGTTTAGCTGCATAAAAAGAGGAACTGTGTTCTAAAGGTGATTTATTAAAAGGAATAAAATAGTCTTGAGACAATATCGTTTCTTCATTATCAGAATCGCATGCCCATGAGTCTTCCCCTCAGTTAGAGCTCATACATATTAAGGTGGATTGGGGAGATTTTATTTATTTATTTCGTGTGCGAACTACAGAAAATGTATACTTTTAATCACATACATATAAGTGATTAAAAGTATACATTTAAAGAAATCTTCTTGGGTACATATATTATTAATGTCTATTAGGCAGCATTGCAAAAGATGATCCATGGTTTGTGTTTCACTACATGAGCAGCTTCATTGTCTGTGTAGTCCCATCTAGTCATATTCTGCTTTGATCTGCCCATTCCAGAACGAAGTATATTCAATGTGTTCCATCTTTGCCAGTCTAGATGTAAGCCAGATGGAAGAGATTCGTTTAAGTTCAGAGCCTCTGGAGATTGTTCTTGCCACATTGTTGACCTTGTGGCTTTTATGGAATCAACCAACAGTTCCGCTGAGTGAATAAAACTTTTCCTTGAATTTAGCCTCCTATTTACTGCAACATGTCCATACAAAGGATGCTGTTATCATTTAGTTGTTGTTTTCTCTCATATCCACTCTGTGTTGTTCTTCTGATATGAAGAGGTGCAATACCAGACAGTGAGTATAGATGGTCAATTTTTGTAGGCTTAAGGCAGCCGATAATGTTCCGAAACGTTTCATTAAGAACCTTGTCAATAATTTTGACATGTGTGATCTTTCCCAAATAGGGCTAGCATACTCGGTTGTCGAAAAGCAAAGTGCCAGTGCAGAGGTGTGCAGTACTTGTGGACTTGTACCCCACCGAGATGATGTTAATCGGCGCAGGATATTATTTACGTGTTTGAATTTTAGCTGCTGTCTTCTCTATGTGTCTCTTATAATTTAAGGTCATATCTAGTGTGACACCTAGGTAAGTTGGATTTGGATAATTGACCAGTATCACGCCATTCCATTCTATATTCATCTCTCTCCTCGACTCGCTATTATTGAGATGGAAAAGACACATTTGAGTTTTACTGGGATTTGGTTTCAGTTGGTTTTCCTCATAGTAAACCGTAAGGGGTTTCTAATTCTTGTGTGAGCCGCTTCTCAATGTTATCAAAGGATTTTGCTTGATAAGTTATTGCCCAGTCATCTGCATATAAGAATGTTCTTGAGTGTGGGTTTATGAGTTGTCGTTGGTATATATTGTATATTGAAGAGGAGGGGAGAGAAGACACTTCCCTGAGGTAAACCATTTTTCTGGATACACCATCTGCTCTTTTTTCCTTGAAAATCAACAAAGAATCTCCTGTTGAATAGCAGCGATCTGAATACCTCCACTAATCGATACCTGTTTGTCATGCTGTAAATTTGACTATAAGCTTTCTAAGATTTAGTGTGTCATGTGCTGCTGTCAAATCTATAAGTATAACTCCTGTTACTAACCCCCTTTCAAAGCCATCCTCAATAAACTGTGTGAAGTTTAATACTTGTCCAGTGCATGATCTTCCTGGTCTAAATCCTGCCTGTTCTTTTATGAGCACTTTCTCTATTTCTGGGTTTAGTCTGTTCAAGATTAACCTCTCATACAGCTTCAGCGTTATGCACAGGAGAGCTACAGTCCTACAGCTCCTTGGATCCTCAGCAAGTTTACCCGGTTTCAGGAGAGGTATTACTTTCGCTTGCCTCCATATGCTGGGTATTTTAGCAAATTTCCAACAAAAGTTGAAAAATTCTAAGAACCACTCCTTTGCCTTTTCTCCCAGATTTCTTGGTATCTCATTTCTGATATCATCTATACCTGCAGCTTTTCCTGGTTTTAAGACTTTTAGGGCATTTTCTAGGTCTTCTTTAGTAAATGGTTCTTCGAGGAGATTATTTTCTGAATCCCTAACTTTTTTAATGTAATTTTTAGGTATTTTAACTTTGGTACTCGGTTTACCATTCAGAAATAGCTGAGTTGCAATTTGGTTTGCATTTATATTAACTTCGGTTGCTGCTGTTGTCACCAGCAACAACCGAATACCCGAACAGAATTACCTGATCGCCAGATAATTTTTTGAGTAAAAGCCAGGCTTTTCTGCTTGTTTCATATCTAAGCTCTTAATTTTCAGAAGAGGAACTGCTATAAGTTCCTCTTCTGCGTCAAAAGTCGCCTATCATAATAGCAGGTTTCCTTTGTGTCAAATACTGGGAAATTTCAAAAGCAAAGGTTATACTAGGTGGTTTGTATACTGAGAAAAAACTGTTGTTATCCAGATCTATTCCAAGGATTCCTATGTTATCTTAGCTTGTGGTTAGGCATCTAACCTGAATCTCCTGCCGAGTGAAAATAGCACTTCCATATTTTTCATGTGGTATTTCTTTAATGAGCTTCATTCCAGCAATTTTAGGTCTGGCTTGTTGAGGTCCTTTGTGTGTCTCCTGTAGACATAAAATATCACAGTTTTGTTCTTTACACATTTTTGCAATAAGATCTTCTTTTACAGAGGAGAGGCCCTCTGTATTGTTTGAGATGATTGTCAAGGCCGATTCCCATAAAGGCCGTTGAGTTTTAGTCATTGTGTATCTGATAAAGAGGATGCTAGTAGCACTATAAAACTGTAGAAACCTATAAAAGACTGTACTGTATTACTTTATACTGTACTGTAGATCGCTGGCAGCAGAATTCTAGGCTTGTAAACAAGCCAACAGGAGTCGCGACGTGAACGCTTCTGCTATGACCCTCATTGGGAAGATAACACTTTGCAATCATATTCAGTGACGCTTAAAACATGTGAATTATTACTCTCCTTATGCCCTTTAAAAATCAAAACTCATATTGCACTTTGAGTGTATATTTTTTCGTGACAGTCCCTCCTACAAAAGATTCTAAAACTGTAGCATTTTAGTACCTTTCATTGGCTATTGTTTAGATCATCTAGGAGCACTATTCTAGAGATCCCAAAAATGCACTTTTTTTCCGAAGTCACTTCAGTCTTCTAGCAGTGAAAATAACTCACCATATAAAGGCATTCTTTAAAAATTCATACCGCAGTGAGTACGGCTACTTCCACTTCTCGTAACATGACTTCTGGCATCCATATCAAGTATGCCTTTTGTTTTCTTTTTATTAACCTTTTCAGAATAATATATCTGTCTATATTATATCTGATGCACGAATGAAAGAGTAGATCGGCGGTATTATTTATCACGTAAGTTAGTATTAAAGAGTTTATTAAGGAGATATCAGCCATCAGCTCAGGTTATCGCTGTCTATGCACAGTTGCTAATAATTTGAAAATTATTAGCAACTGTGCTACTCCATCCTCTTATCGTTGTGACAGAACGGCCCATTCCTCTTAGCCTCTGTCATTTATACGAACCATCAAAGTATACGAGTACCAAACTTCCACCATTTCTGCATTAACTCGAGTTTATTGTTACTGAGGGAACGTTCAGAATTGGTAAACAAGTCTTAAGTAGGTAAGGGAAAGAAAAGAATAACTAGTATTGAATGTAAGCGACTTTGTGGTAATATATTAGTCAGTAATTTGACTGGTTAGGGGAATGTCAAAGAAGTGACTCATCTTTGCACCAGGTATAGAGGGAAATATTCTTGTATTTGTTGGTGTAAAAGCGGTGGTAAATGAAGAAACTTCAAGTAAGAAGTCCCATATGGTCACATTTAACCATGTGTTATAAGACCATTGTCACAGGTCGCGTGCATGAAGTAATTTTTCCTTGCCAAATCGTATGTAGCGCATGTCTAATATCATGGTCTGCTTCGTCTGATAGCAATGGAAAAATTGTATACAAACATGTGCTAAAACAGATTTTGGCAAGTTTTGTTGCAAATATTTGAATGAAATTGTTATTGTTCGTAATTATTAGTTAATTAATTATACATTACTCTTCACTTTTCTTGGTAAAATTACCTTGATCGCATTAACTTGTAAAAAAAAAAGTAGGTAGAGCTCCCATTAGACTAAAGAATCGCATCAGAAACTGGATTTGCGCGATAAAAGGAATGACGTTCTCACCAACTACAATAAAAAAAGCCTCCCGCTGATAAAAGTGACACGTGCGTTTCCTTGTACTGTCATGGGTAACGCTGCACGTGTTCGGGATTTGCTGATTTAGTTAAAGAAAGTTTCATTCTTTTTATTTTTCCTAGGGAATAAACGTTGTTGGCTGAAACTTGTGATAGGTCAACAGAAATAAGGCTTTTGTTTCTAGTCCCTGTGGATGCTGAAACCGTATCGATCTGCCTTCTGCTCTTGTCCCGTATTGTCAGGCTTAACGACAGGTCGGTAATTCCAAAAGCTCGTTATCCTTGTTATCGTGAGGTACATTTATTGCTCCGTGATCGTCCTTGCAGCTTCCTGGCCTTTGTCTTACTATTCATGTACAATGTATTCTTTTCACTTTCTTGGAAAAGTTATTATACTTTATTAAGTGTAAAAGGAATCATTAACAACGTAAAGTATTAACCGAAGGAGGCAGTAGAATGAAATATTGGCATCTCAGCATTAGCGCACTAGTGAGAAAGGAACAAAGATAGCAAGCCTACAGGCGTGAGTCACGTCTAAAATACTACTGCTAACAATAATAAATTTCTATACAGATTCATTTCAGTAAAATTATGGAGACTACAACTGTGTTAGGAATAATTACTTTATTTTCGCGACGTTTCGAACTTTATATGAAGGCCATCATCTGAAGTATACGCAAATATGTACGAAGACAAGCTATATTACATTTCAAATTTCAAACAATTAAAACCAAAGTGACAATGATTTCATCAACCGCTATTCTACTGTATACATACGTGTGTATACTCCAGGTGATGACCTTAATGTGAAGATGGAAACGTCGGCAAATTAAAGTAATTATTCCTAACAAGGTTGTAGACTCCATAATTTTACTGAAACGAATGCTGATCACAGTGTAAAACTCGAGGAAAGGATTCTATACAGGTTCGCATAATATGAGATAATTGAAAATTTTGTAGACATTTTTAATCTTTCCTCCCCTCTCTTCTTGGCTAAAGCACTGGTCTAGGAAAGATCTAATATAAGAAACATATTGTTCTTCTAAAAATATCCGACTCCTTTGTTCTCCTGCCTGTTTCTTAGGAATTTGCGACTCTTTGTCTGATCGGCGAATGCTTTAATTCCCTCCAACGACCAGAGAAAATTCTTAAAAATTTCACAAGTATTGAGTAAATGGACTTAAAAATGGGCTTTCAGAATTGCCTCATTTTTAACTTCGGAATTTATCCTGCAAAAACGCATAAACCACTCATTTAGCACACCTGGAATTCACAAGACACCTCCTATATTTATTTGTATGTCTCACACCTGCGAAAGATTGTCAACTTATAGTGCATCAGTACCGCGGGAGTAAAAATGTTTTGAGTAATTTTTCTTTTTCATTTTTTATTTATTTACTGTATTTTTATTTATTTATTTTAAATATTTTTACCTAATCCGGAAACCCTGCTCTAGAGACCAAACATGGAACTTTTTCCAAGCCACTTCAGGCTTCTAGTAAGCGGGACGATGGTCTTACCGGACAGTGAAATTCATATTCCTCCTAAATACTATCACAAACATCCATGCCACCAAGGGATTCAAACACCGCCTTCTGGCTGGAGAGGGGACAACGTTACCCACCCAACAAACCAAGATGGCCCGTTCAGTACAAAAGCAGTAGTATTTAGAAGCATTCAGTAAACGATCACTTGTCCGTTTACAATTAATTCACCTCTTTTTTTTTATTCCTGTCTCAGGATCTATTGTCAGACTTCTGGAGTTTGTTTTCTCTGTTTTGCATTCACGTAGATATGTTAAAATGTTCTGAGTCACAATTATCAAACTTAATTAAACAAGAGGATAGTGTTGAATCAATTATTTTCACTGAAAACGTGCTCCTCGTTTTTGGTTATTTCAGATGTTGGACTCACCAGATTTACGTTTTAAATATCACTGCCAGTACGTTTCATTCCAGTCCTTTAAACTCAAGAGAAGCAGACAAGGAAAGGGGGGGGGGGGAGGAATAAAACGAGAGTCTTCTCCTCGGCATTCTCGAAATTCTCTTATATTTATTTATTTATTTATTTTAAAGCTGATACAAGTACATCACATAGCAAACGTTTGCGACTGACATTATTTAAGCCAACTTTAAACAGTCACCTTTAATATTCTCATCTAAACTTTTTAACCAGCACCAATTTCTTTTTCATTTCATAAGATATGATACTATCATATTTTTCTGTTTTACCGTTGAGTTTATCTGTGCAGAGCTGGTAGCGATTAAAGGTTTAATTTGTAACTTAGTAGTAAATAAAGGGGTAAAAATGTTTACCGTCTAAAAAGTAAACGTTAATAATTTAGCCATTGAACCTTCATACCTTATTTGGTAACCGCGATTACCTTTGGTTGTAAAGAAAACTGCTCGAATCCTGTCTTGTGAGAGAAGAAAATTTATAAGCTCTCTTCAGCTTAAGTTGAGGTAAACGTCTCATAGGGAGATTGCAAGATTTTTTTTCTCCCTGAAACTTTGGTTTTTCATTTCACAGGACAGATAAATAGGAGAAAAAAATATACGCGCCGTTGGCCAGTTTATTTAGTCCCAGGATACCAGTTGAGTGTAACATGTTAACCGAAAGATAAGATAGATCAGCTATTATTTGATACATTTTCTTATTATTATTCTTCTCTCTCATTAACGAATCTCCTCCAGGGCGATCTAACATAAATATTACGAGGAACAGTTAGAATTTAAAAAAAAAAAAAAAAAAAAAAAAAAAAAAAAAAAAAAAACCTTGGCAGTGTGTGTACTTTGGTATGGATGATGACTTGTATTTGGTTCCGATAAATTTATTAATAACACCATCCACAAAAGAATGTAAGCCTGTCGTAGTAATGTGCAATAGGTTTACATTCTTTTTGAGGAGTAAGAGTTAGATAATCTGGGGCCAGCTTCTTTTCTCTAGTGAGCAAGCAATTTTTTCTCAAGCCGCTTCAGACCTATAGTAAGCAGAGTGTCATCTCACAATGGAAACAAAAATCATCTATTATCTAAATAATGAGGTAACAGTTACATTTTGTGCTCTCAACTAAAGGGAGCCGGCCTGGTTGGCCGGATGGTTACCGTATCTACTCTCCAACCAAGAGGCTGCCTGCTCGAATTCCGCCAGGAGCATGGATATTTGTGATTGTCCTACTACAATAACTCTGTGGAAAGGGCATTTGCGACTCTACCACTTCTGGCAGAAAGCTTCACTCACAAATCCAGTGAGGTACGGGAGTGACCATACAGCGTCAAAGTGATGTCACATGCAAATATGTAACGAAGGAAAAGGGAACGCACGAGATCCACTCCTCTTTTACACATGTACTCAGCTATTAAAAGAGGTTTTCGATCTGCTGCGTATAAACAAAAAGATCAAACACATCTTCTTTTACCCTAGAAGATTACACACTTATACAACTACCCAACGGTAAGAAAACTTCTCAGTTGGATTGTTGTATAAGTGTGTAATCACCTTCTAGGTCACACACACACACACACACACACACAGTTTCTCCCTGCATGCATCTCTATATTGCTTCTTATAGTGATGCAGGGAGATGGGTATAATGGCTTCAGGACTCATTAAACTACTAAAGAGATAAATTGGCATTTTGAAAATAGAACCATTTCGTCGCATCCTTGGATGCTAATAAAACAGGAAGGTGCGGATAATTTGCTGTAATTAGAGTCGATGAATTTCGGGATACTGATTGGTGTTCGCTTCTTATCTTCAGTATAATAGCAAACACAAGATTTAATCTGCTTGTGTGTAGGGGTGGGGAATAGTGAATTAAAAAATTACTGTGCAATAAAAGTTGAAAATATATAATGAATACATCGCAAGGATAAGTTATACACGACAAAGCATTTAAATCGGACTAAGATTAGCGCCTTTTGGTATATTTTTTCTCCACTAAGAATATTAAGCTTTGATGCTCGACTAGTTTTTGATGACTTTAGTGGTTCAAATAGCAAAAAAAAAAAAAAAAAAAGTTCTTGGGCAAGACGCTGGAAAGGTGCGTTTATGGGAGTTGCTTCCGTTTGGTAGATTGCCATCCAGGAAATGGTAGAATGTAACGTAATAATTCAAGTATTGGGTATAAAGCATCGCTAAAATGCATTCAAAACGACAGGCGAGTAAAAAGTCGCGATATCAGCAAGAATTTTTGTTTTAAATTGACTCTGTTCAGATCACTGGTTTGATGATCTTTTGTCATGTGATTCTCGAAATCAAGTTCTCTTTCAAGAACACTTCACTAAAGATTAATCCTTATTTCTATCTTTATTTCAGAAACATGCACCTTGAAAGTTGTACTGGCATAAATGTAATGTAAACGGTGTGCTTCAGAATCATACGGTAGAAAGCTGTTTGCTGTCTGATCCACGGTGGTCTGTTGTGACAATATTCGGTGATACATCCATATGATTTCTTTCTCACGGCGATGCTTTACAGAATTGTTCTAGTTGGAGCTTTTGGCTCAAGAAATATCCTAGATCTCAGAGCTTGCTTCGGTCGATATTTTTATCTATTACTTTTTATTATAGCTTTAGTATGCTTTTGAATAATGCTTTGTGTGGAGAATAGCAGTTCTATTCAGTGTATCCAATCATGAGTGTGTGTGGGGGGGGTGCTGCTAGGCAAGTGGGCCATCTCCACATATATTAAGAAAGACACTTATTTGCAATAAAAAAAATAAAACTTTAGGAGTGGATAAAAAGTTTCAGTATTGTTCAGAGAAAAATTATTGTTAACTATGAATCAAAATTCAGCAGTAATTTACGATATTTTTCCTTTTGGTTTGTAGTCCAAGATTGCTTTTCTAATATATACATCCGTTATTGGCCTGTATGTGAGTAATAGTGGCTCGGTGCAGATAAGGCTTGGCCAGCATTCCTTCTTTGGTTTTAATAGTTCAGCAGTTGTTGTTGTTCCTTTTTTAAGTGCGTCAGCCTAACAAAAGATTGTAAATCTATCGCACGTGGGTGCCATGGATGAATTAATAGTTAAATCTAGAAACCTTTCTGAATACCAGCCGCGGTACTACGATTTTCCCATTAATTTCCATGTTATTTTGCGTTAATGAAGAGGTGAAATGTGCCCGAGCTATTCAGCTATTTTACGTGTTGAAAAACACGTACAACAGCTGAATAGCTCTGGGAAAATATTCAGCTGGGGGAAAAAACGCATAATAGTGGACACGAATAACATTGATGCCCACTATTCCTTTAAAGTTAAATATTTTAATTAAAAGCTGACATATTCTTTCAATTTATATTTAAAGTAGCAAACAGTATGTTTCTATATGTTTAATTTTGCAGAGCATCTGAGCAGTAAACTACAGTAGATTAATATTTGGAATTATTCTTGGAATCCTTAGGTTTTTCTTAATTGTAACTAGTTTTTGTTTTTCAGTCCGATACCCGATTTTATATATTTCGAGCATTTTAGACTGTAATTTCTTTCAAATAATTTACTCTTAAATTAATATATATTCATTCCTATACATTCCTAACAAAATGAACATCTTTGTCAGAGATCAGTTTCAAGATTTCAGGAGAGTAAAGTGAATAACGTTGCCTACCTTACATCACACTGTAGATTCTGAACTATTCTAAAATTTCTCTCTCTCTCTCTCTCTCTCTCTTTCTCTCTCTGCGTGTTTGTTTGTTTCTTTTTTTTTTTTCTTTTTTTTCGCCGACTTGAAATTCGTGATGAAAAGTTAGAGTAATAAAAATTTGAGAACGTCTTTCTGGTGATAATCGAATTTGAAATTTAGTAGAAAGAGAAAAAAAAAAAGGAAAAGCATTGCCAAAATGCCTTGGCTCTATTCCAGAAAGGTAAATATCTAATGATTTATTTTTTGCTATACACGTTACTGAGCGACTCGCCTTATATTCTATTTCTGTTATTTCTTCCTTTGCGCTGCCAAGCCCAGTTCTTCCTTGAAAAAGGGGAAAAAATGAAGACAACACCAAGTGAAATCCCTTTTCCTCTTTCCGTTATAGATAAATGATCGATAGACAGATTATCATTTAATATTTACTGTACAGGAATAGGGTAATATATATATATATATAAAGAAATACCAATTCTTATCGATGATAGAAAGCATAAGCGGTGTTCATCAGAAAACTGCATTAATAGTTAAATCTAAACATTGTTATCTGTACTTGCAACAATTCTTTCATAACCCATTATTTGAATCACCTAGAAACCAATTTATTTAGTATATGATAATGTTAAGGAAATCTATATCGATACATATTCTACGTGTGTAGAACTGTACGCTTCGTTTACTTGAAGCAGGTTAAAACACACCGGAAACCAGTTATAAGATTATCCTGTCATAAGCTTTCATAAGGATCACATGTTACACTTACGAAGAGACATAAGATGCATAACCAGAGTGCAAACGCCTCTTCCATCACGAAGATATAATAAATGACCGGCAAGTTGTATTTTTTGCTGGGTGGATGTTGATCTTCCGATTATATCTGGGAAACCTAAATACCTGTGTTTCTCGGATAAAATAAACACACACATGTAGGACAATACAAATACACCCAGGATTATAAATGAGAAACGCTGAAAGGCCTTTGCCAGCGCAATTACAAGCGAACCGGTAGAACCACCGTTTTGGGGGCTTCCGCCAATGTAGTAGATGTGGCCGATAAGATTTCCAGGGAAGGTACCAGAGGATACAGTGCTGGGGAAAACTTGTGTTCGAATAAAGGATTTATTGCTCAAACGCTTAGCTATGTATGGATAATTATCGGATATGTAGAACCAGTTTTTGTTTTGAAGGTAAGCTGTATTGGATGGGAGATTGGTAATTTTTTCTATTATGTGTCATGATTCATTGAGGGTTCGCAAAGATTCATGAGAATTCATTGTGTTCACGAAAGACAAGAAGTAATAGAAAAAAAAAAGCAAACAAAAGATATGCTATCTCTGAGGGGAACGTTCGCTTAATAGCAAGATTACCGACACTCGAGCGGTTAGACTTGGGAAATAATTTCAGCTTCTGATACATAAAAAAAAAAAGCGGGGGGGAAGAAAAATATATTCATCATCCAGAGGTTTGCGTTGCCCGGGTATTCGAAATACTGCACTAAACGAGTGGCGAAAATAGATTATAATGAGGAAAGTTGTGAGTTTTATATAAACAGATGAATTCGAATAAACAGAATCTCAAAAAAGGAAACATATTTATCATTTGAACAGAAAGCGAGGCTGTTCAAATGATAAATAGCAAACAGGCACATGGATATTATCTAATGCATAAAGAAAAATTGCTGACATTACAGCCATGATCCAACGCTAAGTACGTGTTTTGATTACGTGGTCTGTTGAGATGTAATTGTTTTATCGTCTCTGGCGCTTCTTGTAAATGGCACCGATTTTTCTTAAAGATCAACGCATTTCACTGCTTGAAGTAGCATTGTAGAAAATGTAGTCTCTCTCTCTCTCTCTCTCTCTCTCTCTCTCACACACACACACACACACACACACACACACACACACACACACACACACACACACACACACACACACACACACACACACACACACACACACACACACACACACACACACACACACACACACACACACACAGAAAGAAAGAAAGAAAGAGTGCTTTGAGTGATCAAGAGAACTTGCAATATCTGCAGTTTTCAGGGTTTCTCGCTCTTAAACAAACAGAATTTTTCATCCTAAATGTAGCAACATGCAGTTTCGATCTGCAAAGTAATTTGCTTACAAATAAAAGTTATACAATTTCAGAAAGCGGAAGCTTCATTTGAAGTAAATAATCTATTGTTATTCATGAAAAATTTACTTGTAACTCTTCTTCCTAGATCGTAATAGAGAAGATGAAAAGTAGAAAGATATGTGTCTTCATATTTTGAAAGCCCTCCCTCTATCCTCAAAATGATGCCTCTGTGAAACTTTACAACGGCTTAAGGTGAAGCTATATATATATATATATATATGTAGAATGTTTTTGAAGATACTGTTCTAGGGAATTAAAGAAATTTATTTGAGAAATTATAGGAAGAAAGACAAGTTAGTTAAAAGATCGGCAAGAGAACATAAGAAAGATGGAAGCAAGAAAATGCTACAACTGATAAGAATAGTCTGCTACTAACTGAGAGCTCTTGGATGGTGTTTTAAATGTAGAAAATAATATAATTGATATTATATGAATTCAGTAATGCAGAAAATGAAATAACGAACGTAATAGAGAAGATGAAAAATGGGAAGGTATGTGTCTTGGTAATATAGTAAAGAAAAAGAACTATAATTTAAAGAAAGGAGATCTCACTAAATGTGAACATTTGGAGAGGATTAGTCTACTGTTGGTACCCACAATTTTTTTTTTTTTTTTTTGCAAAATTTTGATAAATAGAATTAAACAGGTAGAACAGGTAGAAATACCGTTCATCGCATTTTTTTTTTAGCTTTAAGGAATATAATTGAACAAAGTATAAAATTTAGAACCTACTTGTACTTTGTAGCTACTTGGCAGGATAATTATCAGAAGCTATGGAATTCCTACAAATATGTAAAAATAATTAACAGTTTTGTTATTAGATAGAATGATAGCACAGAAACAACATCGTATAGTTTGAGATAAGGACTAGTCTGAGACGAGATTGCATAATATCTTCACTTAAGATTATGAAAAAGTTACAGCCATAAGAAGAGGAATAAAATAGATTCCTATATCGCGTTAACTGTGATTATGCAGATGATATGCTTTTGATCAAAACATAAATAGCACAATCGGAAACTTGTATAAAACAGTTGAAAAGTTGGAATTAAAATTAATATAAATAAATAAATAGTATGAATCAAACAAAAGTTCAATTCTTAAACTGAACAAAAGTGCCAAAAATAAATTGAAAATTGACCATCCTGCAGTAAAATAAGTTAAAAATTTTACATACTTGGGAAATGACGTTGATACTGTGAAGATGGATCCGATGAAAATATATTTTCATCGGATCCATCTTCTTTGAGTTATAACTTTGAGTTATAAATAAAAGATTGGCAAATGCAATTACTTCCTTCAAAAGATTGAATATTATATGAAAATCATCCCAAATATTATAATAACATCAAAAGAAAGACCTTCAGTAAGAATGCCAACGCTATGTTATTATATGGATTACAGATATGGAAACTGACAAAAAAAATCAGGAAGCTAAATTAAATACTATAGTTTTTATACAAGGTGTTTACGTAAAATACCAATATTTTAGCCGGAACGTATTAACAAATGATAAATTACATAAACAAACAGGGAAACATATCATGAAATAAAATGACAGATGGAAATCAGTTGAATATGTACTGAGAATGGACAGAGGAAAGATTTCAAAAGGGGGGTTTTAACATGGATCCCAGAAGTAAAAAAGGAAACTGGGAAGACCTAAAGTAACTTGGCTGAGAATGATATTAAAAGAAAGACATAAGGCTGGTTGGCAGACCTGGAGAACCGAAGAATTAGTTTCAAAAGACAGGCTGAACTGTAGAAGTCGGAAGCTTTATGTGCCACTTCATGCCTTAATGTAGCATGAAGCAACATAATGGTTGCTTTAAGCTATGTTAAGAGGAAGGTGAATACCAAATTTGGTTACAGTACTCCAGCTGTTACTCTTTAGGTGAGTCAAACGACCAACACACTCTTATGACCCTCTAAGTTATGATTTCAGGAAGTTGTATAACTACTTTGTTGATTCCAACTCTTGATATTTGGATACATTTCATTAGGAATTATTTTGGCATGTGGATAAGGGAAGAAGGTAATGTCAACCGACCTATTATGATAAGTGAAAGCCATGTACCACATTTGTTGTTCAGCACACACCAGTTCAGTGCTTGTATTTGTGTACATTTACTACAATAACTTTAGATATTCCTAACAGTTGTGTAGTTTCTAGAGTAGTCGCATAATTGGATGGTTTAGAAGACCGAGTAGTCGATTATTATTTCGAGAAAATTGTTTACCACACTCATAATTCTAAAGCATTTATTTCGAGAGCACGCTCAGGCTTTAAACCTTAGTTTCGCCGAATGAATGCAACCATTGTTCGCTGCGTTATTAACGTAATTTGTCATATTTAAAAATCAGTTCAAATTTAGATTGGTTTACAGTGGTTTCTGAAATGTCTCATTAATGTCCAATAATTATATTGTAGTTTGTTTGTGTGCTTCCATCCATCCATGTATAGCTACTTTGCTGATTCCAGATTTTGATATTTGGATACATTTCATTAGGAATTATTTTTGCATATGGTTAAAGCAGGAAGATATCCAAACCAATTTCATTGAAAACGAGCATATGAGGTGTACTCATTCCGTACGTCGGTGAAGTGCTACACATTCATTCTCGCCAGGTGATCCTATCGTCGGCTTTGAGGCTTCAAGTCTCTGGAGATCAGTCGCCCCATACATATCATCCATTTATCATCATTGAGAGTCAGTAATATAAAGTAGAGTGCCTGGAAAAAAAGAACTTAACCTTCTCTTATATTTTGAGAATTTCTCCTTCCATTCTTTCTGTGTCCAAAGTATTTCAGCTTTCTTTTTTTCAGCGCTCGTTAGGGTGTAAAAGTTCTATTCATCTGGCTACTTTTCATTCTGTGAAATTATCAACAGTCTTTTTTAACACCACTCCTGAAAAAAAAACAGCTCTCCTTTTCTTATCAGACTTCTTTAGGTTACAGGCTTCACATCCATAAGTAGCTATAATGAAAACGCACTTGCATTCAGTCCTCAGCTTTCTTCCTATTGTATAAATTCGGATTTCCAAAGGATTCTTATCCATTTCTAATATTCTTCTGATGTCTTCTGAACAGCAATTTTTCATGCTGTTAATAGATCCCAAATACTCAGATTTTCTTTCAATTCTTTCAGTTGAACAGATTTTCTGTTCGTTTCTTTCTCCATTACACTTTTTTCTTGAATCCTTCTGTATCTATACTTCCTTCAGGAATCATGATCTTTGTCTTACTATGATGCCCTTTGTCCTCTACTCCTGTCTTACTGATCTCATAATTCAGTCAAGGAGTACTATACTTAGTGATGGAATGGATAACCGAATCGTGGCTATTAAATTCGCGTAATTTATCAGTTATGTTGGATAGTTTTCGTTTTTTTGAAAACCTGTTAATTTTTTTTAATTTCATTATTAAGATGTCTTTTGTTGGTTGTGAATTTACATGCACTGATGAACTGTGAAAGAATGATTTTAATAGCGTATGAATGATAGTTGCTGAAGTGCATGTAGCTTCCAATTTGTGTAGGCTTATGAATATTTTTGTTTTTGTATTGTGGTTGGATTGATAAATTACACAAACTTAACAGCCAGTATATAAGGTTTTTAATTACACTGATTTCCAAAATCTAAGGATGCTGTTTCTGAAGATTATAACCCCAGATCAGACGAATGAGCTTGTGGCTATTTTTATAACTGGCGATTTCAAGTAGAAAGCAGGTACGCATTCATATTTTCGAATGTTGTGCAAAGGGATCACGTGGTAGCACTCAACAAATAAAAGTCAAAATACACTGTGCTAAGCGAATTCTGTTTGAAGGAATCTCTTTTCGTGAAGCAATAAAGTTGCAAACTTGGATGTCTTGTAATGTCTCAAAGATATCTATCATCTAGATTCTAGATGATTTCACATGGGAAAAAATATTAGAAAGCTTAAAGAATGCTGCAGAATTACTGATATTGCCAGAGAGTTTGGAATCTCACAAAACATTGTATCCAAGCTCTGGGTAGCGTTTCAAACCGATAGAATGTGTTAAAGACCTTTGCTAAGAGGCAGCTATCGCGCAACTTGCAAGCTCAGGTAGTGGGATACCTCTAACTGTGACAAGATGTCCGCGACAAGTAGGCCCATAAGCCCAAAAGCCTGTAGTCTGTGTCCCTTTATCCACAACTCATCGTTAAGATCGTTTTCACAGGTGTTGTATCCATAAAAATTGGACAAGACACTAATGGGCTAATGTACTCTTTACAGATGAGAGTCGTTTTAATCTTTTCTCCGATTCCAGACGACACTTGATCTGGAATGAAAGTGGTACTGCTTACTATCACGAAAATGTTCGAGATAGATACGGCGGTGATAGGGTCAAGGTGTGGGGAGCATTATGCTTAATGGACGTACCGAGCTACAAGTGCTGGAAAAAGGAACTATGACTAGTGATAAAATATTGCAACGAAATTCTTCACCGTCATGTTCAATTGTTCCGTAGTGCTGTAGGCGAAGAATTAATTTTTATGGATGTCAATGCCACACCACATCGTATACGAGCAGTGGAGATATTTCTTCCCTGATCTCAACTCCATAGAGTTGAGATCAGGGAAGAAATATCTTTGGGACACAATAGGGAGACGGATTGCTACTCGAAATTGCCCTCCAGAAAACAAACAAGACCTTATCCTTGCTCTGAAGAGGGTGGACAGTTTGCCTCAAGAACTCATGAATCACTCGGTGCTAAGCATAGTACGACATTGTGAGAGCTGCATCGCAGTTCGGGATGGATATATTCCATACTGAAATGTCTTTCCGCATAGTTTTCTGTAAGCACTGTACATTAATTCCTTAACTACGTCCTTCGTAAATTTGTAACTTTTGCCTAAAACGTATTGTAATTTAATGCATGTATACGAAATTTATAGCACTTTTTTCTGTAATATAATTCATTAGTATGCTGGCAATAAATTTATGTCCACATTTGGTATTCATGGAAATGTTTTCATATACAAGTAAAAATGTAGACGTCCATTGCTTTTGGACACCAGTGTATATATTTAAATATACGGACTAGAAATTAGGTTTCCCTGGTATTCGCAAACTGGCTACTCTTCTGAAGCTCACCAAAATTCATACATGCAAAGAAATATTTGTTTATCATAACGTAGTATACAGGTTCCCTGCCAACCGGATTGTAATAATCTATACAGACTCCATCATTCGATCTCTGTGATCGTGCCTGCAAATGAACTTTCGGGACTGTAATATCTCTATTCCTTAGCCTCTAAGCAATAGTAAAAAAAAATAATAAAAACCAAAATAACTTATAAAAAATCTGCTATTCGCAAAGCAGAAATTGCAACCTCCTATTCGAAAGAAAAAAAAAAACAGATTCCCCAAATTGGGAAACCTACCATCATGGACTTTCAAAATAGCGAATATAAGTTAGGGATTTCAGAAACTATAGGTATAAGAAGCCACAGCATCTCTGTAAATCGCCCCTGTGTGATTTTGGAGAATTGGAATCTTTACAATATTACGATTACGTCAAGTTTCAGCCAATAAAAATGACTAACGATTCGATGTGGCCATTTAAATGAACTGTGCCACCTTTTTCACTCTTTTATCTATCATTTTCTTCGCTGAGGGGAGTCTTTTTCGTAATTCTGTAGAAGACGCTATCGAAACGGTTCATATACTATAATTATGAGATATTTTATTTATTTATTCATAATTTTCTGAGGTTTTAAATTATTTCTTCTCATTATTCATCATTTCCTGGTGTTTTTAATTATTTCTCCATGTAGTTTTAACTTTATATTTTAATATTTGACAATTTGGCGTTTTTTTTATTCATTTTAAAGTAATTCTTATAATGGTCGTTCAATTCCCTTCTTAAGTCATTAAAATAATTACTGTCTCAGTTAAATTATCAGGCATGTGAAGATAGTAGAAGTACTGTAGATTCATCCTGAATATAATTTCCAGGTATGCTTTTTAAAGTGCATTATCTACTATTGATTTAATGTAACCTAATGGAAATTCGTAATATTTTTGATCACCAAATGATAGGTCTAAGTCAGCGAGTCAAAACTCAAAAAAAAAAAAAAAAAGAAATAAGTATAATATGTTATTGATCCGAAATTAGAGAAGCTTCATGAAAAACTTCAGCAATGATATATAACCTAATACCTGTTCTTGCTGTGGCTGCTTTATCACTGTTCAAGTTCAGACTATTAACCGATAATGTGTTCAGGAAACCCGTTACTTTCCTAACCTCCCAGTTTCATATTCTGAATGCAGTCAAAAGCTTGTGAGTAAGTAGTCTGTGAAGAATATCACCAAAGGAAGTCTATATTTTCTCTATACTTTTCTATGGTCTGCCTAGTCGCTAAAGACTCAGAAGACCACCATCAACCAGAACCATTCTTAACAGATTCCTAATAGTTAACATCGTCCTACATTAATAGAGATAGGAACATCAATTCCAGTCATCATTCGGAACACAAATCGTTTGATGGAATCTCCGCAGGTCCAACTGGACTACATTTCAGAAATAAATCGAGCAAACCATTAGAGCAATTCCACCCACTCCTAATTGCTATCCTAGATTTGTTAAACTACTCAAATCTGCAGCAAAAGCCTCTAACCCTATAGGCTACAGAAAACAATATATCCCATGTTGGAGTAGAGAAAGTGAGGAACTCCTACCCAAATATGAGGAATCTGAAGATCTAACTATTGCTAAGGAGCTCATATCAACCCTGGATAAAAACAAAAAAGAAAGATGGATCTCAACCATCAATGAACTCGATTTCGTCACATCTAGTCGGAGAAGCTGGTCACTTCTGAGAAAATTAAGTGGAGCAGAGCCAACAACACACAAAACAACAGAGATAACTCCTGATCAAATGGCTAACCATTTATCGAAAACCTCCAAGATTCATCCCAGCTCTACCAGGAAAATTGCTGTACAAGCTTCCACCAGATAAATACTGAGGATGGAACCCGAGTTTCCTGAACTCTTACACCCAGTATCTCGGGAAGAGGTACAAATAGCCTTAAAACTTATCAAGAATGGCAAATATGCAGGAGTGGATGGTATACTCCCTGAATTCCAAAAACATCTTGGTCAACATGGCTAAGCATTGGCTGGCTGCCATTTTCTCAGAAATCATCATGATGGTAAACTACCAAAGCTGTGGCGGAAAGCCAAAATACTTGCCATGCCCAAACCAGGGAAAGATCCAAATTATGTGAAAAACCTGCGACCTATCTCCTTGCTTTGTGCCATCTTTAAGCTCTTTGAAAGAATTCTCCTTAAAATAATTTCACCACTCATCGAAAGAGCACTCCCGACTGAACAATCTGGCTTCAGGCCAGGAAGAAGTTGCTGTGACCAGGTCCTGGCCCTGACAACTCAAATTGAAGCAGGCTTACAGAAGAAACTTAAATCTGGAGCCACTTTCATTGACCTATCATCTGCTTTTTGATTCCATTCTCTCCAACAGAAAGATCCGGGTCCATATTGGCGGAAAAAAGAACAGGCCCAGATTCCTTTACAACGGTCTTCCTCAGGGTTCTGTGTTATCCCCTATACTTTTTAACATCTACGTGTATGATCTACCTCATACCAGATCAAGCAAGTATATGTATGCCGATGACCTAGCGATCTTAAATCAATCCACCTCCTTTACTAACCTAGAATCAACCTTGAATACAGCCCTGAACACCCTGGAAGTTTAATTATTTTAAGCAGTGGTACGTCAAGCCAAATCCAACGAAAACAGTGTCCTCAGTATTCCACCTGTACAATGCAGAGGCGAATCGACAACTCGACCTTTCTTTCTGTGGAAAAATGGTAGAACACGAGCCTCATCCAAAATACCTTGGGGTAAGCCTGGACAGAAGCCTAACCTATAAAAGGCACATCATCAACCTCTCCAATAAAATTAAAACCAGAAATAATATCATTTCAAGGCTTGCTGGAACAACCTGGGGTTGTGGTGCAGAAGGCCTACGGTCGTCTGCACTTCTTTGCAGCATTCTTTGCAGCAGAATATTGTGCCCCTGTTTGGGGAAGAAGTACACACACTAACATTATAGACACCCAGCTAAACTGTACCATGCTTACAATTAGTGGGACAGTGAGAAGCGCCCTCTCTCCTAGCTGCCTGTCCTATCTAACATTGCTCCACCACGCATATGGAGAAGACAAGCCTCGATTAAGGAATTTAATAAAGCAATGAGCAACCCACTCCTGCCCCTACATCAGCCTCTCATAAACCCACCTAGTCTACGCCTCAAATCTAGAAAGCCTCTCTGGTCCATGGACGAACTCTTTTCAGCTCCGCTGCCATCAATATCTGACATATGGAGAGAACACTGGTCCAACAATCTACCAACAAACGGCTTCCTGGTAGAAGATCCCTGTGCTCCGCAGCCCAGTTTTTATCTTCCTAAGAAGATTTGGTCATCAATAGACAGGATCAGAACTGGTCAGGGCAGATGTGGCTACCTTCTACATAAATGGGGGCTATCAGATCACGCTTATTGTGATTGTTCTCCCGTGGCTCAGACGATTACTCATATTGTGTACGACTGCCCAAGGCGTCAATTTCACGCTGGTGGCCTACAGGACATCCACAAAGTGACGGATGAGGCCTTAAATTGGCTTTCCAGCCTGGACCTTGACTTGTAGTTGATGTGGCGGTGGTTATGGAGGAAACAGAAGATCACGATCCCGTCTCACCACGAAGATGTTATTCTCGAAGTCACTGTCGTAGTCCTCGTCATGGTATCAATAGAACCCCTCCTCATGTTAGAAGATGATGTAATGTGAAATGGGCCCCCTCTAATGGATCAAGTTTTCTCACATAAGATACAACTGCTCTCTAATTAAACCTAGGATACAGCTACATTTATGTTGTGAAGTGTTGTGAGAACATGCAGCCTTGTCATACCTGTTACAGTTGGACGATAATTGCCCCTGGCTTGATTATGACAAGTTACTTTTGCTTTATTTAAAAAAAAAAGAAAAGACTTAGAAAGCTGGTTGTGCCTTTTATGTAATGAACTTTTATATGTTAAGATTTTCATCATTTGTTGCTGGAAATTGTGATTGTACTCTTCACTTACCAGTTTCATGTAGCCATGAGCATAAATAAAAATATGATCTGCCAGAGGCAACCGATCTGATCTCTGGAATCCTTGTCTTTCGAACTACTTGTTCCTCCTAGGCATTCCACCCACGACCGTGGCCTTAATCCTATTTAGACTAATCTTTAGTTGGATCATTAGTTGAATGCAGACTTCCAGGCTCCAGGGTGCACTTCTATCTTTATTCAGTTATAATCAATCTATGAAACACTCTTATCCCAAATACACTGGGGCTTTAACCAACTCTGCCTAGATTCCATCTGCACCTTATTATTATTAAGCTCCTTAACTGCACTTTCAACTTTATGCTTAAGTGGAGGTAGTTTCAATTCAATATTTCCAGTCGGAACTAGTCTCTTCCAAATTTTCCTTACCCTCTTTCTCTCCTCACAGTAATCTTCCGACTGTTTTTGATTTCCTGTTCTTCAGTTAGTACCGTCCCTTTCCTATCCATGATAACATTCAGTTTGGGGTTAAGCTGTACAACAGGCCGGCAGTTAATTAGTACTCCGAACCGAATCTATTGGTAATACATCAGGATGCTTTCTGACTAATAGGTGAATAATCCTGCTGCCTCTTATTTTGCTAGCTTATTCCTGTGGATAGTCTGAGGGTACTGCCGAGGTGATGCAATAGTAGCTAAGAAAGCGGGTGATCTAATGAGAGACATGGGCGCCAATATTTCACACTGCATGCCTCATTTTTAAACTAAATTTACTCTATTCCATTATAAAACTCCTCACAAACAATTACATTGTAACTGGGGATAATTATAAAAACAAGAGCGAAACATTTAAAAAATATATGCGGAAATCAGATTCAAAGTCCACTTTATCAATATGAACATTGCAATAACACAAATCAATTCATCGAAACTATACACTGATGAACTTATGAACAAAAATGATTAATCTGACCTGCCATGTTAGATAATCAAAAGCATGCAGTTTTCTCTTTTTTTTATCTGCCTTGATTCAAAATTTCCTTATCTCATTCTGATACATTCATTTGCAATGATTATTGGATTCCCAATTCTAATAATCGTGCCTACCTTTCCTCACCTGGTCATTCCAAAATACTGTATCTAAGTTCTCCTCTTGTTAACTCAGATCTTATTGCTTCTGTCCATCTAAGTTTCCTTTTCCATGGCATGACCGTCCATCTGCTATTTCTCCTTCTCAAATTTAGACTTCCTTCATCAACTTTCCCGAATGGGATTGTCTCTGTAATTTTCATTCTTCCCATGGTTTCTGTTATTGCTACTTCTGCTTCCTGATCCCATCATTTGCTCTGACCAAATAACTGGAATGATCTTTACTGGAATGAAGGGTTCATTCCAGTAAGGATGAACCCAGTAAGTGGATTCTCTCAATCCACTTAAAACCTCTTACCACTATCCTAGTCATTGTTCTTCAAACAAGTTGTGCCATTATAAAGAAAAACAAATAGTAGTCTAGAAGTGGCTCGATACAAAAATTGACAGCTGCATATTCAGCCTATGCTGTATATATCACCAACTGCCAAAAGGCCACTATGAATTCCAAATCATAATTTGAAAAGATCAAGTGTAGGAAACTTGGTTTCTGTGCAAACAGTAATTGTGCTTAGGTCCTTCATCAATTCGATCTTTGGGCATTCGGCATATCTTCTGATGTTTTATTCTTCCATCTAACCTGATGCTATCAGTTTTCTCTTCTGCATAGAAGAGAAAACTCTTCCTCCAGAAGAAAAAACCTGATAGCTTGGATACTAACGTCTTTCTAGTCTAGATGATATCTTAGATTGTTTTCAAAACCAATTTTACAAAAAATATCATTATAAAGATCTTTACAATATTTTACAATTACAATTCTTTCACATTCATCTGGAATGTGAAAGAATAATCATCAGACTCATTGTCCTCGATAAGCTAATGGAGACAGTGTAGTTTCTACCTAACATTATTTTTCTTTATGCACATATACTTGAAAGGTTTCAAGAATCTCGTGTCTTCACTCTTGATATTTACAGGACGTTTAATCGGATCTTAGTACCTACATACCAGACTACTATCTTATTAACTGCTTTCCATTCTTTGTAGTTGGATTGTCAGTTTCTTCTATCGTTATTCACTACACAGCACGAAGCTTAGATTCTCTCTTCATTTATCCCACCAAAGCTCCGTGATCTACTCACTAGGCTCTCTGATTTGACCCATGCTTTTTATTCGTATCTCTATCAAATCCTATTCATAGTTTTGGTTGAAATCACACTCCATTCCTCTTCTTTCAAGATCTTTCAAAACCAATACAGTAAACATTAATCGCCTTGGCATTCTCCAGTAGGATGATGAACTTGTAAGAAGGATACCATGCACAGGTAACTATGCTGTTACACTCGAAATTTCCAAGACATTTGATAGGATTTGGCATATAGGATTACTCATCAAATTCTTATCTTATAGTCTGCTTTCCACCCACTGACCTCAAACCTTATCCATGGTGTGCTGAACATAGCATATTCCATTCATCCTATTCATATGACAAACTATGCAGCGCTCGAACATCCCATGATCTTCTACAACCAGTGCCCTAAACATTTGTAACTTTACAATCTGTAGTGGGTTCAACTTAGTCAATTTCAATGTTACCAGAAAACGTCCTCGTCTGGTTCTCAACAAAGCCAGATCTCAAGAACCAGATTTCTTGGCACAAACACAAGTTTGTGCCATGAAAGCTGAAGGTAAAGGTCAGTCCACGCGTACGCATATACTCGCACGCACGCACGCACGCACGCACGCACGCACGCACGCACGCACGCACAATACCACTTCATTCTATTCACTGTCTCACAGACGGTCTGTTTCCAATATTCTACCTTTTCTGTAAATACTTCAATGGAAGCTATTACACAGAACTCGCTTCCATCATTCCCCCATTTCTGCAAACCTAAGATAACATGATTAGCAGCCTTTCCCATTTACAGTTAAAGCTGCTAACTCTGAACCTATTTCCATTGAACTTTTATTCTACTTAGCCTTGTTCTCTGGAACAGTCTTCCCTAATTTGACTGCATCCTACCACTCTTCAAAAAGAAGATTAACAACTTTCTTCTTTCATAAATCTCTACCAACATACGACTCAGTTTGCTATAGGTTCTATCACCTCTCTCTCCTCTCTTTCTCTCGCGCACGCACGCACGCACACATGCACGCACGCACGCACGCACGCACACACACACACACACACACAAAAACTCTAGTTCACATTTCACATTCCGCTTGAAACCTACTGAATGACTTTCTCGTCTTCCCGATTTCATTCATCTTTGTTCATTGGAGCAGTCTTTTATGTCTCCAAGGATTTCAGTCTACAAATATTCAAAAGTATACGAAGAGTTATTTTATTTTCTTAACCATCTCTTTCACTCTCCCTCCCACCGATGGTGCATCTTTTCTGCATCAGATTTAAAAAAATGTCAGATGAAACACCAACCATTTCACTTTTACCACAAAGGCTTACAGATGGAATGATGTGCACTCGGGCATAAGACATGCCGCGACAACCTGATATCTGCACTCAGCCTGTAATGAATGAAGGGTGTAATGTGATTCTTCGTTGTATCGATGAATTTCCAAAGCTTTCCGTATAAGTCATAATTTTCTTTACGTAACTGTTGCTGTTGTGCTGTTGTTTGTCATGGTTGATGTTTGGATTATGTCCAGCTTTCCTTCCTTCCTTAGAAATCGAGATTATGTACCTCTTTCCGTAGTATCCTACACCAATCTGAACGCCTGTATACCCTTCGAAATCCCCATTGATCACTTATACATCAGCCTTTTAAGATTGGCGTATCACCATTTCGAGCTATCTTTAGTCTCTTGGTATTAGTTGCCCTGGTTAGTTTCCTTTGCGTTTCTTAAAGTATAAACTTTTACACTTACATTTCAGTCGATTAATGTTTACTTACAGTTAATTTTGGTAATGCAGTATTTTACTGCTGTTACGAATGGAGGAATCATTAATATGACATTTTCTGAAAACACCTTTGTTTGAGGTCGGAAAAAAATACAGATATCAATATGTTTCTGTTGATATATATGTTTTCATTGACCATTAACTACCTTGTTCAATATTATACATATTATCAAAGGATTAACGTACCACATATTGAAAACAAACAGATCGGTACTCTCTCTCTCTCTCTCTCTCTCTCACACACACACACACACACACACACACACACACACACACACACACACACAAAATTTCTTGATTTGAAAAAGATCAAAGCTTTGGGAGGAAAGCAGAATAAAGCGTTGCTTTATCCTGCCTTATTAACTTTGAAATTGGAGTTCAGATAATAGAGGTATTTATTCTAGGAATTTTAATTTTCGCAATGTTTGCATAAGCTCTTGTAATCTTGATAATGATAGATCAGCCAAAATAAAAGCAATCAAATAAATAAAGGAACCTCCGCAGCTTAGGGGTATAAACGATATTATTTAGTTAGAAAGACCTGAGTTTTAATCCCGTTTAGGATGCGAAGAAACTTTATCAGGGCTGTTCAACTGAAGATGAGTTAATCAATCACATACCGAGGTTCTGGAGGGAAAACTCCCTCCAGAAACTGGGGTTATTCATTCCTTAAAACAAGCAGACCAGCCAAAAGACAGCAGGTAGTTTACTGATAGCACCCAATGCACACAGGATTTACAAGCAGTTATCAGGTTTCAAATAAGCCAATTGATTTGATAGACTACTTAGGATGGTGAGCAGAGATAGTCGCTGTTATATATTGAATTCTTGTGTCAACTTTCCTCTAAACACTATATAGAAATGCATTGTTTGCCATCATAGTGAAAGAGTAAGACTAACCAAACTTACTCAAATTTATCCCGATGTTCAAAAGTTGGGGCTAATAGAAATCGGCTTGTTCTTCCGTTTGGGTAATAAAAGGAAGTTAGAGTATTTATTTATTTTACAAGAAGAATGATTTAGTTATAAATGAGAGAAAGCTCCGCCGATCCTCGGATCGTAGTCTGACTAAAAGTGTAGAATAGCTTCCAGAATGATATCCTCTCTCTTTTTACATGTGATCAACAGCAATAAGAAGCGTAATTTTCGGCTGTACTTCCGAGGATTTGGAAACTGGTTGTAAGCGCGCTGTTGAATTCATTAGTAATCTTCATGAGATTATCTTTAACTGTGTCTTAAGCTTTCTCTTTCAATGTTATACTTCTCTACTTTCCTTATATTTACCCTTTCTTGACAACTATGAACAGCCTTCTGTAGACCAATGATGTAGCACTTTTGAAAAATAGAAAGACACACACAAAAATAAAATAAAATAATAAACCTGCTATTTCGAAGAAATAGCGCTCAAAGGTTTCAGCTTTGTAAAAATCCATATTTATTAACTACGAAAAGGCAATTTAACGTTTGCTGTAAGAATTTAAAGTGTGTAATTATAGTATTATTAATAGCGTAGAGACTTACACTAATTTTCCCTGTTTCTTCGTCTTATCTAGTTCTTATCTTTTAACATTGAGTGTTTAATCCATGGTCATTTAAGATTCTATTTTCTTCGCTGTTACGCTTTTCTTCTTTTTCTACTTTCGTTTTACTTCTTTTCTTATAACCTTCCAGATTTCGATTGTCTCATTATTTCTGTAATAGCACGCATGATTGTTACAGGTTTTTCAGGAATTGCATCAATTTGATGATGATGACAATCACATCCATGAAATGCTGTTAGATTATAGTACATTAGTACTGTGGGTGAGATAAGGATTTGATATTTTTGTTATAGGGAAATCCTGCTTTAGAGATGTAACGTAGTACTGTATTTTTATAACTACTTTAGACATTCAGTAAGCAAAGTGATGGTCTTACACTAGGCACTGAAAACTGCCTATCTTCTAGAAGCATTCTCAGACACTCATATACAGCACGATTAGAATCCCTGGCCTAGAGTGAACTGGAAACTTGCCCACTTGGCCATCCACGCCACCACTAGGACTTAATACTTTGGAATTTGAACTTGGAAATTTTAAATAATTGAAAGGCACATACCTGAGTTGTTGAATTTGCATTCAAAATGGAAGGAAAAGTGGATTGCACCGTACACATATTCTCATTTATTGTACTCCACTATTAACACAATTACGTTCCAATTAATAATTTAATGCTATAAATGCCATTTATAATTCACTTAGTTACAAATTGAGATTGCAATCAAATGGAAATATATGTTATCATTCTTACATTTCTTGTATAACGAACAGGAAATAAAAAAAAATTATGTTAATTAAAGACACTCTGTGTTATCAATATATCGCGGAGTGCAGTTTATGGTAAGAGAACTTTGAAAGATGGTTTGCGATAAATCATCATTACCACCATGAACTTTTTATCTCTAAAACTTTTATTGCCTTTTATCGGAAAGGATTTTTATTTTTAAATTCCAGAACCATTTTATTTCAAGTTCCTTTTACCATAACCGTTTTTATCATGCTTCCAAGTATCTCCATCAGTGTTTTATTTTCTAATCTGACAGCCATGTTAATGTTCTAGAATGTAGACATTCGAAACTCAAGATTTTGTTTTGTTTTTTTTTGGAGGGAAGGGGAAATGAATAGATAATCTTGACCATTTCTTTAGACAAATCTTAAACATCGTCTTAAATAGCCTTCCAGTTTATCTTTGTTATTTCACATCCTGACTAATTTTGCATGCATCGCCACCACGACAAGTAGAAAATTTAAATAACCATCTTCTTGTTCCGACTTAAAATTAAGGGATCACTCTTGCAGCTATGTTAGAGAGATTTCTTATTCAGCACATGGCATACGAAAGTATAATGCTGTTCTATTTCCTAAGTGCTAAGATTGAAATAGAATTTTTTTCATAATCGCATATCACAGAATGAAGGACATCCGAAAATATAGCATAACTTCGGTGTCTGCTTTTAGGGGGTAATATCCTGTAGCATGTTAGAAGATTCGTTATATTCATTATATTAGTTGTTCCTAAATTCTTGAAAACATATATCGAAGTGAAGTAATTTAAAAACCAGTGTGATTTTATTTTACATATGGCTGAAATACGAACTGTCCCCCCCCTACCCCAATTATTTCACTAATAATGAAACAAGTACAAAAGTAGTGAGTATATTAATTGTGGCTTTGCGATGAAAACAATTTCATACACTCATTTAACTTATTAAAACATATATTTGAAGAAGTGCAACAAAAATTATTTGCATTTTAAATAAAATTGGTATTTTAAATATAATATAATTAAAGAATATGTTATATATTCAATATTCACTGATAATTATAAATGATTACCGCGACATTTTGAATAATAAAATGATCGTCATAAAATGAATCTCTGATCCTGTATCCCTGTGAAAAAAAGCAGTATAATACGCAATAAAAAAAATAAAAAAAAAAAAAGATAAGATAAAAATGATCCTGCGGTGAAGTGCCTCGCGATTTAAAAAAAAAGAGTTGCTAGAAAATGGATCGCCTTTGCGATGAAATCTCGACGATAAGAAAGTAAAAATGTATAGCCCAATAACTGTGATATAAAACGGTTTGCAACCAAGACTCTCTCCAACGAAAATAAAAATATTTATGAAAAAAATTTACGATACATTGATCTACAGCTGGTGCCTGTGTAGCCGTGCAGGAATGGCATTTGCTTCAGACGAAGCGTTATTTTTCCCATTGTAGATTCGATTCTAGTCACATTAGGATTTTCTGCAGCCGTGCCGACTTAATCGATCTTGTACGGGCAAGTAGTTATTTTTTTTTTCCCCTCCCGGATACTCGGGTTTTAACCTCACATCTCAAAAAACGACTGCAGAACTCGCAGTATTACAGATAATAATATTTTCTTTTTTTTTAACTGAATAATTTATTGATCTCTCAAATATTTACATATATACAATGATCATCTTGAGTAACATTCAGTATATTATTTCACAAGGTTCCTCACTAAGTGCTACATGTAATGAGATTTAAATAATAATGATGATAACATAGTTTTTTTGCTATTTTTTAAAATAACAATCACAGTAATAATTTACAAGTGTATAGTTCTGAGTTACACAAGTTATTTAATATTACATGCAGTTTACTATTTTCTTCCCCCAAGTTTTGAGAAAGAGTGATTATACAACAGTATTTACAATATGCCATTAAAATATTACATTTCCTAGTTCTCACAAACATACAATTCAAACTCATTATTTCCATAATTTTTTTAATAATAAGAATAATTTATTACATAATTTTTTTCATGTTACATGGTAATATTATATTAATGATATTATCACATAATAATCCGTATCTTCAGCATCTTCTTTATTGTTATTTACTTTACTGACTGTTGTGTTATATTTTTGCATTTGATTATAAGGATTACGTGTAGATGAGTGAGGCAGTGTTAATCCCACCTACTTCGAAGCTTGGATTAGCTTTTATGAAGAGAGTGGGATTTAGCCTTCACTATATATGTTGTTACTGTTTATGCATGGGATGTAGGCATTGGATGCTGGTGATTTGTGATGTGTATATTAGTGTTAATGGTATATTAACTTTGTTGGTATATTTTCCAGACTTCGTGTTTTAATGTTCTGTAGTTATCTGTGTGTTTTAAATTTCTTGGTAGGTTGTTGAGTTGCGTGGGTATCTGATGTGATCTCACAAAAGAACCGTATGGATTGTTGAAGGGTGTAGGGATGTAGAGAGTTGTTGTAGGTCGTGTTGTACGATATGTGTCTCTGTTGTTTCGATAGGTGATGTTGAAGTAAATCCTTGTTAATGTCATGTAGTGTTTCAGGTTTTTAATGCTCAGAATTCTGTGTGTTGGTTGGATATTGGTTTTTGCGTGTAAGGTGTCCAAATCACTGTTGACACAATTTTCCTGTGTAATGTTTCTAATTTTGTTAGGTGACTATTTGATGTGTTTGCATAGACTGTTATACCGTATCTGAGTAGGGATTCGCAGATACCGTGATATAGGAATTTTTTTATGTTGGATGGAATAATGTCTTTTACTTGGAAGAGTTTTGCTGCGATGATCCGGAGTTTGGTATGTAGGTATTCTATATGTTTTGTCCATTTAAGGTGGCAATCTATATAGAGACCAACGTATTTTGCATGTGTTACAGGTTTGATTTCGTGACATTGCAGGTATTTTTGTTGTTAATGTGTGATAGTGTATCATTATGTGTGACAGTGTATTGATAGTGATGCGGGGAGCATGATTATTGGGTTGTGTATTGTCAACATCTGTGTTTTGGTGCCGTTGATTAGAATTGCGTTTTGGTAGAAGTTTGTTGTGATTTCATTTAGGTCTTGTTGTGCTTTGCAGAGACCCGTGTTGATGTCTGTGTGGATTGCTAGTAGTGCAGTGTCATCTGCGTACTGAAATATTTGACTTCTTATGGATATGTTATGAACATCGTTAATGTATATGTTGAATAGAGTGGGTGATCATATGGCACCTTGAGGTACACCGTGTTTTACTTGTATACTCCGACTGTGACATGTACCTATTTTTGTTACTTGTGTTCTGTTTGAGAGGTAGTTCCTGAACCATGTATGCAGTGTTCCTCTTATACCTATTGAATAATAATAATAATAATAATAATAATAATAATAATAATAATAATAATAATAATAATAATAATAATAATAATAATAATAATAATAATGTGGCGTTTGCCAACCACCGCACTTGGCCGCACGAAGGAAGACTTGGTTTCGAGTCTAGTCGGCGACTAGAGGAAATTTTTCTAAGCCTTTTTTCGACCGGTTCCCGAGTTAGTCGATCTCTGGCACGGGCAAGCAGGTTTTTCCTCCCGGAAACTCGGGTTTTTCGTCCTGTAAACTCAAGAAAATCGACCGTAGAACCCACATTATTTCAGACATTAAATATATTGTGTTAGGGTTAGGGACCACGAGATGGCGGCACATTTGAGCCGTCTCTCTTCACTGAGTACCACTTAATTAGTGATAGCGTTGGGCCATCTATCTCTGATTGGTACCAGTGGAGATTGAACTGCCCACTCAGTCTCCAAAAGTTAGATAGGGCTAAATGGCCTCGCCTACTCCCCGTATACGGGGAATAAAAAGGCATTAGCTGATTTTTTTTTTTTTTATAATAATAATAATAATAATAATAATAATAATATGTGTTAGGGATTAGGGACACTAGATGGCAGCAGTTATTGCAATACTTTCTCTCCGGAAAAGCCTGGATTCATTTGATAGCTTGAGCTTGGTATCAGTTATTGCATGAAGGTTGGAGACTGGCATTCTCTCTCTCTCTCTCTCTTTCTCTCTTTAAAAAGTTAGAGAACCCCTAAACCACGAAACATAAAAGGTTTAACAATGGAGTTTATCATCTTTCCGACTTACTTAATCCGTGATGATTTTGGTAATGATCGTTATGCTCCTAATTTTGTTTTTATTTATTCATGATGTGTAACTGTAAAATTAATTTAGAAAACTATGTTGACAAATTACACTTTATAATCATGATTAAAATAATTTAGCATATTGAAAAAGTAGATTCTTTTTATATCTCTTCCTAGTTTTCCTTTTCAGTCGTTTCCGACCGTAGATGACTTTGTAGACATTGACCACAAAGTATTCCTAGTGAGAATTTTTACAGGGTAGTTCACCATTGCTTTCCCCAAGCCCGCAATTTTATCCCGGCTCTGGACCGGTATATCGCTGGGACGTAATCATGACTATAATCAATGTGTGTGTGTTCAAGGGCCTGGTTTGCCTGTTCTATTGGACGAAAAACTCGGGAGAAAAAATCTCCTACATCCATATGAGATCGGCTAACTCACCTTTAGTCGAAAGAGACCAGATAAAAGTTCCTCACGTTACTGACGGGAATCGAACCCGGGTCTTTCCGACCAAAGGACTTCGACCATACTACCTGAACTGCGGAAGCTCTTTGTATCTCTTTAATATATGAATATTTCTGTTTTCTGTACATTACTTTGCGCGCTAATCACACCTCTTTTCAAAATGCTGCTTACCCACACTTTACTGGATGAAAAAAATTAATCTCTGCTATCCCTGTAAGTTTCAAAGATAATTTCTTTAAAATGTAGAATAAAGTTGTTTTTGAATGGTTCACTTGACTGTGAACCGGATACGCATACAAAGTTAAATTAAATACTTGGATAAGACATTAAATGGTTGCTATCTCTCTCTCTCTCTCTCTCTCTCTCTCTCTCTCTCTCTCTCTCTCTATCCTAGTTATGTGTTTGAAAAGAATCTTGATAAAATATCATGCTATTCTCAGGCGAATAAAATAATTTCATTGCTAGCATTTTCAGAGTTCTTTGTTCGGGTGACACGAAGCTCTATACATGTTGTTTAATGGATAAACAAATAATGATAATTTTGCTTAATTTATTCGTACTAATGATTCAAAAATATCTTCAGCTTCTTCATTCAAATACCAACGTGTTTCTTATAGTACTTTCTTATAGTAATCAACCTTCTGTTTATTTTAGTACTATAAGAAAAATCCAGTTTAGGAATAGAGTCTTCGAAAAACTTACATTGATCAGGGGTTGTAGGTAGGATCGTTAGCATCTGGACAGCATCATCAGTTCCTCAGACTTTCATTTCGCCTTCTTATGTGTCTCAGAAAAAGATTGTATTGGAAATCATGAGTGTTAGTAGTATGATAAAGAAAACTGACGTCTCAATCAGCACTTCTTTTCTTTATCCACGAAGCAACGATCTGAAAATCTCTCACTTTCTCTATTGTATGAGCATTTTTTTTTCATTTCCTATGTATCACTGAGTTTATAAAGAAATAATTCATAACTACGTTGAATTATTCCTCATTTTAGAAAAACAAATGTTCTCATTTCTTAAGGTACATGTAGGATTTTTTTATATTTTCTAGGCTTTTGTTTTTCGTTATGACACGGAACGTGGCTTTCCAGGAAGCTTGAAATGAAGCCCATTCAAAAAAGGGACACATTTCAAGGGATAGTGTAAACTTTAAAATTTGTTTTTAGAGATATATGGTATATATAATATATTAATTGCATAATTATTTCATTCGACTTGAATGGACACTGCACACAGGTTTACGGTAGTATATAAGTTGCACAAATCTGCAAATAGTGCGATAAAATAAAGAGTCTGTTTCCATGCTTATGTAAATTATTATTCTACTAAACCTAAATGCAGTAAGGAGTACTGTTATGTTCTTGGAAGAGTATCTTGGAAGGTGTAACACTGGTATTAAGAGGTTGCGTACCATTAATAAAAAACTGTATGTACTAGTAAAATGCAGATGAGAAATAATCACATCGAGTCTCTGCGTATAATGTGTCATATAGCCTTATCTATTATTTGCTCTAAGTTTTATGCAGTTTTCTAATGAAGTTCAGCACTTTAGTCCTTCCCATTCAACTTTTTATGAAATTCAACTCTGAGTCATAATAAAGTAGTTTTTTTTTTTTTTTCGTTTCTTTTTTTCTCTCTTTTCGTATAATATAATCCATCATATTTTAATTTATGTTTGTCAATTCCATAATTCCATAATTCATAATGTATGATAAATGCCAAATGTGACGGATATATACAAATCCATATTTTATGTCTCCTACCAACAAAACGTTGTTACTGTGGACTGCCGAAGAAGTTTTTTTTTTTATATCATTGCTCATTTATTTTGTGAAATGTTTTATTTATTTATTTTTACAAACTCCGGAAACTACTCGTATGCTCTAGAGACCAAACGTGGAGCTTTTTAATCCACTTCAGGTGTCCAAAATGCTGGACTGTGGTCTCGCACCAGATGGTGAAATTTATCTCCCTCGTAATGGCAATCACAAGCACCCATGTTCATCCGAACCTGCTACCTGTTGGTCAGAAAGCAGATAAGTTAACCATTCAGACCACCAGGCATATATACCACACGAACGTCTCTATTTCTAAAAAGTCAACGATGCTTTAGAATTATTTTAAATTTATTCTGAAGAAGTGTTTGAATTACTTTTACATTAAGCAGATCTGTATTATTATCGTGTATTATTTCTCTAGCTTTGTATCTCTTTTTTATATTTTGTATTTCATTTAAAACTTATTTTCAAGGTTTTGTATTATGATCGTATTTTTTATATTATGATGGTGAACGAGCGTATGTTTATGAATAATTTGATTATAAAGTAATTAATCGTTTTTCTGCTTCTTCTTTTATTATAAAGTAATTAATCGTTTTTAGTTTCATTACTAACCTTTCCAGTTTCAATAACTGAATTTCATCCTGGCAACTGAAAGCTTTTTAAGTACTGTCTGCTAAACTTCATTTCTAGTAGATGTACGGTGTTTTACATATACATATTTATATTTATAAGCTTGTGTTATTCACGTAAATTGATGGTATTTTTATATTTCCGAATCAAATATTTATTCGTTTTAATGTATTTTCTATTCCCTTTATATTTTCTTTTCTAATTTATTAATCTTCACCTTGCGTTTCAGATACACTATATGTATACTTAATACACTCAGCAAAGTCTTTATTCCCCCCCCCCCCGTTTCATCATTTTTTTTTTTTCCGTTTAAGGAAATATGCTACTCCTTTCAATCTGGGAACTTCACAAATGGCTCGAAGGAAAACGACTTTGAAAGTGTAATGCATTAAGATTAACATCGGAAACTCAATATTTGGAGTCAATAAGTGGCTGTTCTACATTACAGCCAGAGGAAGATGTTTCAAGTGGGACAGTGATTTCTTAGTTTATTGCTGCTGTTCCAAATTCAGCCTACGTTTGTTTAGGGTATTTTTGTTTGAACTACTGTGCGTCGCATTTAACACTTTCTTATGGTGCTAAAATGCTTTCACTTAGGTTCACGACGTTTGACATATTTATAATGATAACTTATGTTATTTGATACGGAATAGCTCCATGACGACTTTCACTGAACAATGAAAGATCGTTTTTCACAACCTTTCTGAGTTTGTCAGAAAACTTAGAAATGAGAACTTAATTATTTTTAAACAGAGGACTAAAATGTAAACAATTCTTAAGAAATAAACAAATACTTTTGGTTAGATAAAGAAACTTACCAAAAATCTAAAACTTGCTAGATAATCAGCAAGTGCACCTCTTTATACACTGCTTGAAAAGAAGTCAACGGACATCATAGTGTGAGGAACAAATAGACAAAGCGCCCAATTTAATAAGATGAAGGACCTTATTTCGCTGCGATGACTGCAGCATTCCTAGGAGCATACTTTCCACAACCGTACAATAGCGATCAATGGGAATTTTGGACCATTCTTCCTGTAGGCATATAATGAGGTCCTGGAATGTTGTGGGGAGGACGCTCCTTGACCAGACCCAATGCTCCAGTTCATTTCACAGATGTTCAATAGGGTTGAGATCAGGGCTCTGTGGAGATCAGTCAATTGTTTGACGTTCATGACAAACCACGCAGTTATAGGGGGAAGCAGCAGCAGCAGCCTTATAACATGGTGCATTGGCTTGTTGAAAGAGATAATGGTCATTTCTTTAGAAACGCCACAAAGTAGGAAGCGTTGCATTGTCCAGAATGTTCAGATACCTCTCGGAGTTCAACGCTTGTGACACCACAAACGGAGGTCCGAGGCCAAAACAGGAAAAACAGGACCATACCATCACGTCGCGACCTCCGAATTTTATAGTCAGAGTTGCGCATTGTGATAAGAGGGTTCACCCGGGCCATCCATCTGCTCGGTAGAGGGGTGTAGCGTGATTCGTCAATCTATAACACAGCCTTCCAAACTTCCACGTCCCGGTGCACACGCTCTTTGCAGAAGACGCTGCATGTTGGTTCGGGTAATGTGGGGCTTGCATTATTCTGCCATGGAAACCCATGTTGTGAACCTTGGCTCTAGGCAGATTCGTGTCGATGCTCAGAACTCCGCATTCAACGTGTCGGTAACGAATGACGGTTTTTACATATCCGTCGTAGCACCCTACAGTCACGTTCGGTGAGTGTGGTGGGTTATCCATTGGTAACACCTGCAATTGACTCCCTTGCGCTTCCATCTCAGTATGATCACTAACCGTTGTCCTTGAATGGCCCGATTTGTCAACAATTTACGGAACAGATAGACCTGAAACATGGTATCCTATCACAATGCCTCTTTCAAACTCTGTCAGTTCCCTTCTCATAGCCCAGTCACCCGACAAGTTGCAATGACTTGGAGCATCATATTACTTTGATTTATATTGGCTACAAACACATACCTCTTTACACACTATGCACCTTGCCTTTGGGAATCTTCCGTTGCCTTCTTTCCAAGCAGTGTACAACGTATTACTAAGAGTTCAAGATCATTTCTTAAATTTAATGCAACATCGATAATTTTAATTTCGTGGGAACAGTCGTGAATGAATATTTATTGAACAGTGCCTTTCATAAACAAAAATCATTACTTTTAGTCGCAATAGTCACACCTGAACCAACATGTAGGGTACTTTGTAAGTTCAGGTGTGACTATTTCCAGTACTGATTTTCTTAGTGATGAACGTTCAGTAGGGAAAATATCGCCCTTGATTAGTATTTCCAGATGAAAGATGAATATCTGGAATGGTTCGTCATTTAAAGCCCAAACAGTAACGAAAATTTGGAAGCATTCTTGTAAATATATTAAGTAATAAATGCTCAGAGCCGTTGTTTCGTGTATACGACTTGTGATAACATCTCATAAAACTATGAATTCTAGAGGAATAATCTCAGAGTCAGATCTCGATGTTACAGGCCAGAAAGTATGCTTGGCCTGCAACATCGAGTTAATTAGAGGGTTACTTGTGCCGGTTTGCCTATTTTTTTATCTATTATTTTCAGTTGAAAAACACCTTCAAGGCTTTTCGCATCCTATAAGGAATTTGAACCTGCAAAAGAGCAGAGTAGTGGTCTAACAATGGTGCGCTGTCAATAAAAAATTGACTGCTATAGGTGCAACATATTTCATATGGCTATCAGTACATTCTCTGCCATGATTTCTCCATCTGGTCTGTGCTCCTTCATGTTTAAGTTGGGAAATAAAGGGTAATCTAAAACAATCACTTTGCTGTGAAAATGACAATCAAGGCTAAAATGGATTTTAGCCTTGATTGCCTTGATGAAGGGGGATACATTCTAAATGTATTCCCCTCAATGATATCAACGTGAAAAATTGATCGCGGTGATTCTAATGCTTTAACAACTGTTAGCATTTGATTTTCTATGACTCATCCTTATCTGTTAGTGAAACAGTGAATTACATTACACAGGGTATGGTAGAAACATCCCTAATAGCAATTCCAAAACAGCTACGTTTTACCCCGTTACTGAACACGGTGATACTACAAATGTATAGCAACTGAGGAAGCACAGGACGAAGATTGGGAATCATTTGCAGATATCTTACTATAACAATCTCTTATTTGTTTTCAAATGTGCTCCTGTTTAAGCACGATACATCAGACGTCAGTGTCAAAAGGAACTTGCAGCCCAGTTTATGTCTTTTATAACCCAGGGTATTTCGATATAAAATAATTCCCGTATGCCTCACTTCCGCCTTGGTATGTATACACTCCACCATGCTCCTCATTATGCAGTGGCACAAAAGGTGCATATCCTTCCCTCCTCAAATCACACAAAGTATCACACACAAAGGATGCTTTGATCTGCAAATGCGCGCGCGCACACACACGCACACATGGCTCGAAATCAAACTCATTAATGGGATGAGCTGTCGTCTTCGTAGACAGCATAATATGCTGAGCCGCACTCATGGAACTTGCATTGGAGAACTTACAATGAAAACGCTACCAAATGTTTATCATTCGCATTCACATCCTCATTATAGGCATTCAGATTTCTTGTAGATCACACACATCAACTGCTCTCTCTCTCTCTCTCTCTCTCTCTCTCTCTCTCTCTCTCTCTGATAACATTTAGTCTATCAAACAACGGAAGAACCTCCTGGACTTTCGCTTTTGCTGGATATCCCAAGTCATGTTAAGGTGTGGAAAAAACAATAATTTTCTTACCAAATGACTATTGCCTTTTTTCCTATAGCGTATCACAAGCAGATAATAAAATGAATACTGGAATCCCAATGGCAAACATCAAGGAGATACCACCAATAAACACTAGCATATTGAGTATGATATTAAACTTGAGCTCTTTAGTTTGCACAGGGATGGATACTTTTACCAGTGATCAATGTTCCGCATTGATTGTAGTAATTTAACATTTCTTCCATTTAATCAATTTTAAACATACACTATACTTTGGTGGCGTGTCATTATTTTAAAACTAAACATAACTGAACGTTTTACCGCTTTTATCTTTCTGCCTGAGCATTAATGTTCATTCAAATTCTAGCTGAACGGTCAAATGTTCGCAGACCGTTCACTTTTACACAGGATTCCTTTATGCTGTATTTAGTTGTATAAAATAATCTTATATAAAATATGAACTTATCGAAATACAAATAGATGTAGTTTTTTTCTTTAAAAATAATCCTAAAAAATATCAATCTTATTTTTTCGAAACTAACATTTCTAATCAGTCTTTATAACTTGTAATGCTTCATAATGATCTTCGATATTATATTCAAGCAATAATTTAGGCTGTTTCCACTTCTTTGGCTCCGGTCTTGACATCACACTTCATCCTGACTACAATTAAACTGAATCTGATACGAAACGTATTCAGATTTAAATTTCAAAAGAGGAAGAGAATCTCGCTGGGGCACTTAGTTTCACAGATTTAATAAGCGCTTCGAGAAATTTTATTTCTTCAATTCTTTATTATGAAAATAAATGTGCCTTTTTTATATACCTAACTTTGAACAAATTAAATTTATCTATCATTCATTTCCCATATACTCCTTCGTAGTTATTCCTTTTGTTCGGCTTTCAAAAATTCTCCTGTGAGCACGCTCCACCAGAAGATAACGTTGCACGAAAAGAATAGAGTCTTCGTCGTAAGTTGCCATATCCCTGATCTGCTACAGCTGCTCTATTGATCGCTGTCTGTGTGCGTTGTATTAAATGTTCTTATGTAGGATTACTGTTTTCCTTATCAAACTTTGGAAAGGTCCTGGGAAAAATTGTTATCTGGAGATCATTTTTACTGCTTTCCGATAGTTTCCCATAACATGTATTTACTTAAGTGAAATTAGAAATTAATAGTGCAAATGAAATGAAAAGAAAATGAAGAACGATCTAAATAGTTGTGTTCTAATGCAGAAAACTCTGGATGACGCGTTTTCTGAAAGTTACCTTGCTGTATGACTAGATTCGTAATTCGGTTTAAACTGCTAATCCCAACTTTTGTTATAATGTCACTTACTTTTAGAGAATGAATCGGCGGTACACATAAATTAAGGTTTCCCTTTTGTGATTGAGTCATGGGATGAAGCAGAAACTGTAGTTATTTAAATATAGTTCAAAAGGCTAAAATTAATGAGTGTGCGAACGTACAAGGCTAGGCTCTAAATTCAACAAAATAAATAGTTATTATTTCTTATTGTAACAAATGGCCGCAATGTTTTAATGTCGGCGAGGTTCCAAATTATGCTTATTCCGCAGCACTTCTATGGTGACAGGCTCAAATTCAAATTCGAACATTGCATACACATGTTCAGACATTCAGGAGTCCATATATCCGATATTTAAGCTTTTTTTTTAAAAATCCATTTAACCAAAATTCTTTTCACAAGCATTTAAACAAAACAAAAATAGAAACTGTATGGTATATATAAAATGTATTTATTATTGCAATTATCATCTGTTATAAACAAAATTAACCGTTTTATTCGAATATATGTATTGAAAATGATTATTGAAAGAAAGAAAGAAAGAAAGAAATACAAATACTGGTCACTGAATTAGAAACCTTTTATGCAAATATACGTATGTATGTTATGTCACTTACACAGCGTATATGAAAAATACTTGGTGTCACGTGCCTCACCACTTATTCACGGAACTTTTTTAATTATGCTGCTGGTCAGTAATAGTCAATGGCGTTGATCACAATGGGAAAAACAAAGGATCTTTCGGAATTCGATAAACGGCTTATTGTGGGTGCCCGTCTGGCTGGAACCGCGATTTTGAAAACAGCCGAGCTGACAGGTTTCTCAAAAGGTGAGATATCCCGGGTGTTTATTCAGTGGAAAAATAACCCGCATTTCTAGTTTAAGAAGTATAATTGTGGTCCTAAGACAGTCTGTCAGGAACGAGATCGTCGTCGTCTGAGAAGGCTTGTACGGACAAACAGAACTTCCTCTGTGTAACAGTTAAGGTTATTTCAGACTCATATTTCACCTAATATGCAGGGAATTTAAGAGGATCGGTATTGGCAATTGCATTGCCTATATGGAAACTACTAATTTTTGTGGAGTAAATTAAAGTTTTTAATTTAGTGGCCAGTATGTACATTTTTATGCAAGCAAGAGATTGAAGGTGAAAGTTATTCGTTAAAGAGCAATCTTATCGTGCTGGTAATTTTACGTTATGAATAGGGATAATGCTATTTTTTGCATTATAAATAAGATATGACTCAGATTTGCTAACTTCAAATTTAACAGGGTTAAATTTAAACAGATCACGCTAAAATAGTTTGGAGATCGGTATCAAATGTTGTGGTAGATATCTGGAAGTTTTTATTTGTTTAGTTCAAGATTTAACAAAGCAAGAGAAATGCAATGTATTGTTATTAGTATAGTTGTGCACTGGATTTTCAATCAGCTGGAGAAAGTCGTTTATATACAGCAGGTAGGTAGGTAGAGAGAGAGAGAGAGAGAGAGAGAGAGAGAGAGCAAGCAAGCAAGCAAGCAAGCAAGCAGAACCATATATGTTTCTGTTCTCCCTGTGTCCAGATCACACTGAAATGCGAAATCTGAAAGAAAACTGGCAGTTCAGTTGCAAATGAAAAGACAGAAATATATCGTATTACAGGACGCACGGAAAGCTAAAGATTATTATAAAGTCCATGATGCCAAAGCCAATCAAATGTGTTTGCGATATCGAGAACAGACTTGAGCTTTTCCATGGTATTTGCTCAGAGGTAGGCAACCAACAAAAGTAAGAAAAAAATCCTCTGTAGATTGACGCTGACGGATTCCATAATTATGACATTTTAATTATTTGAGTGGTATCTTCAGATAGCATAGAACTAGATCATTAAGAAATTTCTCCATTATTTTAGGATTAGAGAGGTAAACAGAAAGAGAGAGTATGAGAGAGAATAATTGGATTGCAATGATTTATCGTTCTTCCTAGGAATAATATGGGACATTTTTCGAGCTGAAGAATAAATACCGGTCATCAGGAGAATGGGTAAATGCGACACAAAAGATAAAATCATCTGTGTTTCAACAGACCTTTATATGAATCTGAGAAGTGTCATGAGGACTTGCATACTTTTTGGTGTTCATATTACACAATATTCATCTGTTCTCGTTTTGGCAAGAAATCCAAGAAGGCACTAAATGTTGTGTGTGTTTAGAATGGTATAAAGTAAAAGCCAGAAAATTGATTTCTCAACAGGGTAACAATCTGGACCAAAGAGGTGGCAATGCTAGTCCCTTCAATGATATCAGAATGATCAATGAC